>NC_051176.1:67230003-67313135 GCF_013339695.2 Rhipicephalus sanguineus | reverse complement strand
CGTTGTACTGTGTTACACGGCATGCCTCGTGCATCAGACATCCTAGAAAGGTGGACGAGAACCGGAGAAGACCAGGACGGTCTTTGCGAAGGAGGTCACGCCTCACAGTGTCAACATGCGCGACCGTTGAGGTCGCACTTGTGCGGGCATTGGCCGTAAATGTCCAAAACACATCCTAACACCTCCACGATAACAAAATCCATAACACAAGACCGTGGTTCTGTGAATTTTGTGGCCTGATCCATCGCGTCAAAGCGCTTCTTTCGTCACTCTACTGCAGTACTCTGGGTCATGCAAAAAAAAAACATACTAAAATTTTAAAGGGGCTACTGCTGTCGCGGGTCACAACGCATCTGGCTCATTATTTAAATACGCGCGTACGGGCCATATATTTATGAATGCTGGTATGATTGCCGACATCTAAAAACTTAACTGACAATCATTCAGGGTTCTTGTGGACGTTGCTGCTGCCCTGAAAAACAATAAATGAAAATGTACGCCAGCTTTCTTTTGTCGCATGCTAATTTTTCATGCTTTCTGCTGATACGAATTTCGGATGATACGAATATTTTTAGTGGTCCTGTGAGATTCGTATCACCGAGGTTTCACTGTTACTTCCCTATACCAGCCACTTCTGTTCCAAGCGAGCGTACCTTTTCAGTGTCGGGGGAGGGGGGGGGGGTTGTCTCTGTTAGAAGGGAGCGCCTGCTGCCTGATCCTGTGGAGCAACTCATATTTCTTCATGATAACATCTACTCATTGCTTTCATTGTGCCGTGATATTTGCTTGTGTTGTGATGTGCATTGTGCTAGCCTGGACATTGTGTTCTGGAGATAGCAGTGTATGTTGTGTTGCCAGTCAGGCTGTTAATGTTTTTTTTTAAATAGCTACATGTTAAATAAAATATTGTTACTGTGGAGGCATCTTTTCTTTGATATTCGATATTCGATTCGATATTCGAGGGTGGATATTCGTACTCGATTCGTATTAAAAAAAATTGATATTCGCACACTAATAATCCTAGACAATCTGGAAAGCTAAGAATAATCAGCTGAACCTTTGCTAACGCTACGTATATCCTGGCATAGCCGAGCTAAGCCACTGCAAATTTTTATTAATACATGTCGTCCACGGCCAGGAGCCAGCTCTCGTTCTCAGGTTGAGATGTCCAGTCTTTCGTGACATACACTGACGTAATTTTCTCTGCTTCGAAGGCGGGTAATTTACGCTTACGATGTTCATTTTTCGCTCTCGTTAAATTATCGGTATAACTGAAGTGATCAATTACTTCGAATTTCTATGGGCACAAGATGGAAGTTGGTTGAAGATTGCGTGAGAGTTTTGGTAATTGACGAAAAATATTTAACATCTTCGAAGTTGCCGAATTTGCGCTCATAAAATGCAAAAAAAAAAAAATAACGATGATTATAACCGCGATACGATGGCCAGAAACCCGGCCAATGATGACCGGTCTTAGATGCGGACCGGCATGGCCGGTCTGAAACCAGGCAGGTGGCAACCGTATTGTTGACATGTTGTTTTCTATCTTGTTTCTGCGTGTATGTATTTTGTTGTAACAAGTATCGCTAAATCGGTTAGACATATTCATTTCCTGCCATTTTCATAAGCTTTGATTGCAAATTTTTCAACCAGTGATGCTTTTGTAGCGTGATTATTGCTTTATCTTGCAAGCACTTCCCACGCGTGTTTTATCAGTTTTTTGAAAATTATCCATACTTGATACACCTTTTCTGGAATACTATCCGACCAATTGCACTGAAATTTTCTCAGGTTATGCCTATATCCTTTCCAAATAGTTTGAACCTAAAGCCTCTGACGGCACGCGACAAGTGAGGACAATATTTTGTTTCTTGTGAGTTAAATGTAGAAATCCGTTCTCTTAAGTATGGAAAAATGTCACTAGCCATTATGGGGAATCAGCATGCAAAAATTCACGGTCGTAGCTTTTATTGTTTCTGAGAAAAGGTTACATTTGATTTTACACCGCAGTGTAAAATTTGATACTCAAATGCAAAAGCATAAGAAAAGCTACGGGGTGAAACTTGCATAGAGTGAAGGCCAAAAACTTTCTTATTGAACACGCAAAAATTCAGAATAAAATATGGAACAGTTCCTGAGATATAAAGCTGAAACCAAGACGACCCCGCACACGGCCGTGACGACGAGGAATCATGGGAGAAAGCACGCAACGGAAAGTGATAGTTTCTATAGACGCTCTGCGCGGCGCCCTCTTAATCACACCGCTCACTCTCCCAAATGCGTGCGCAAGAAAAAAACCAACTTCTTGCGAGGAAAAGCCAACCCATTGGGGCGTTTCGCACTGCGCGATGTTCGACATATCGAGTATTCCAGCTATGTTTGTTCGATGTAGCAGTAAATTTTGCTATGCATTGACGTTAAAACGTTATCGGTTTTGAAAACAATTTGATATAAAGGATAATTCGATTCAGCCGGGTTTGATAGCGGGGTACTATATATTCACTCGTGGCAGCGTGGACCTGATAGAGGCTGAGATACTGATAAAGGCTGACTATAAGCAAAACTGCCACGAGTTCTACCAGTTCGTGCGAGCCGACCGAGCAATTTTAGATGCGTGGTTTGATCCGACAATAAATACCAGTTCAAGAAAGTAAGCGGCGTCGAGTATTTCGCAGGCTCGGTAGCTTGTGAAAAATAAGCCAGAGCTGTTTTCCGAGTGACTATTTCTTGATTTGCCGAATTTTTATGTATATTAATCGTGTTGGAGTGCACATATTTACAGTGGTGTATTTTGTTTACACAGAAATATATTATGTGAACTTCAAGTTGTATCATTTGCTAAATTTATTTCCCTGTTGAGAGATTACAAAATATTGCAGGTGAAAATTTCTCGAACATCAACGCGTGCGGTCCGTGAAAGAATGAACTGGGCCTTTCGCCGACTTCAATTTGGCGAATTTCGCGTCGGGCTTTGGGCCTGCAGCCGTACAAGATCACCCAGGAGCTCAAAGGTATACAATGACCATAGAAAACGCTGTTTGTTCGCTGACTGGGCTCCGGAGCGTTTGGAAGAGGATCCCAATTTTGTCCGAAAAATCTTCTTTAGCGACGAGGCACATTTTGGGATGAATGGTTATATATTAACAAGTATACGACGCCAACCCACGCGAGCTTCATCAGGTGGAAATGCATCGACAAAAGGTTGCTGTTTCGTGCAGATTTTGGGCCAGTGGCGTCATTGGTCCGTACTTATTGAAAACGACGTTCGTGAAGCCATCACCGTCAACGGCGAGCGCTACAGAACAATGACAACCGATTTTATTTTGACTCGAGTTGAACGATACGGACGTATACGACATGTGCTTCCAACAGGACGGCGCTACGTGCGACACAGCGGATGCCACGATGGACATTCGGCATGATTTGAGGTAACCATGCATATGACTATGTGAGTCCGTGACGACGACAGGGCCGTAACTAAAGGGGGGGGGGGGGGTTAAGGAGGTTCTGGCATCCCTCCCCTCGAAATTTTTTCATGCTTTAACTTTTCGGGTGACACTAAATGCCCTCACAGCGACCACCACTTGGTTGGCCGTTCTACACACAACCCCCCCCCCCCCCCTCCCGAAAAAAATTCCTGGGTACGGCCCTACGAAGATCGTGCGATTCGACCCCGCTAGACTTTTTCTTGTGGGCTTTCCTAGAGACGGGCAGGTCTATGCCAATAAGCCGAAATCGACCGATGCCATCGCTCAAATTCAGCCTTGCGGCAGAGTCATTGAAAATTGAACCACTCGGATCCGTGGCAGCGTGAGAAGTCGCGGGGGGGGACATTTGAACGATGTTATATTCCATACATAATGACATATATGGGCCTTTAAATAAAAATAGAATTTTGTTAATACCTCAAACACAGCTTGATTTATTCCATTTCAATATCGACCCGCCCTTATTGAAAAACCCTTGGCAGTTCATGCGTAAATTGTCTGGTTTGAAATAGTTGACTATTTATTCTGCTAGCCCCTCTAAGAAGTAAGATGAATTTTCTCATAATATCTGGCATTCACAATTGTTCTGCGGAATTAAATCGCAAATTTCTCAGAGTCCAGTGCCCAAAACAGCAATCGCTACTGACGACAGCGCCATTCCTGGCGTGCATTGCCTCAAAAGCACAGCCTTTGAGATTTGTTTCTATGGCCCAGAAATTTTGACATATCACCGGTAACTTGGATTTGTTTATCACCTTTATGACATCATTAAGACTGTATTAAAGAAAATATAGTAAATAAAGCATACGTTACGCGATATATTTTACGCTTTATTGTTAAAGGTTCCGGCGGCGCAAGCGCGCAACGCTATGGACATGAATATTGCAATGGCGGCGCGCATCGAACGCGTGGATGTCGTTGTGAACTCGCATGTCAACTCAAATTCAGGGACTACTTAATTTTGCGATAACTGTGACTATGAACTTCGTCAATCGATGGAGGCTCGTGTACATATTCTACGTACTCCTCGCTTCGTGTCCTATGTCGTCAGAGCGGTGAGCGTCTACGCACTTAGCCGCCGGCCGCCTGAATCGACTGTGCAAGTTTTGTGACGCGATATCCCGCCTGATCATGGCTGGCGTCGAGCAGTGGGTCAGCGATCAGCTGCACTCCATTCTGGGGTTGAGCGATCGCTATGTCGCTCAATTCCTCATAAACATGGCCCAGAAGAGTTCGTCTCGACAGGACCTCGTTGAGAAGATACGTGACACGGGCACCATTTCGGTTAACGACGATGTCGTCGGATTCATGGGGCAGCTGTGGGACAAGGTTCGTAACGCAGATGTGCTTGTAAAGAAGTGTCGGGTCTTGCTATCGTGCCATGATCGCGTTCACCAATGTTACGTTGACGTGATACGCAAAGGACGATGAAGGTGTCGTACACCTTTCTCGTCTCTAGTTGCGCTATTCTTTGCCAGTATGAAATACCAACTCGCCCAGCATTCGGCACCTTTACGGTACATTGAGGATATAGAGGCCTTTGTGGACACACACAGCTGTCCTTTGACAGGCGTCGAAACCACTTTCGATTGAACCTACCTTTGAATATGAACTGCCGCAGCCTTTCTGTCTACACTTGCGATAAGCGCTTGTCAGGTTTTTCTTTTTATGACATCTTGCCTTGCACTTTCGCTTCTGGGTTGTCTAAATGATGCCACAGTGGACTTTCATAGAAAATGTACTACTAGAAGTACCTTGGTTTGAGCTACTTGGTTTGGTTCGTATTTGAGAAAAATGCACTACTGCATTATCCAAAAAAAAAATGCAGCTAAAAAAAAAAAAAAGGTTGAATGCGTGAGCCAGGCAGATAATTATACATGAGTGCACAGTATGCTTATAGGGTTTGTTGATGCACTGGGCTGAATTTCACTGGGTACTAAGAAAAACAAGCACAGATATAATAATGCGCATGTGCCATCATCCTTATGCCTGTCCTTGCATTTTTAGTGGCACTTCGGATCCCAGCATGACAGAACAACTTGCCTGTATAATGGCCGTGAGGAACATGGCACTGTTTAAAAAGTTAAATATGATCATACATGTATGTGTTGTCAAATATTTGTCAAGAGAAGGAATGAACTTCAGTAGGGTAGAGAGAGAGAGAGAATTCATTTACAGAAGGACAAAGAGGTCAGCCTGAGCGATAGTTTGCTCTGGCCTGTTACTCTACACAGGGGAAGGGGGATAGGGAAGCAAAAGAGTAATGAATGATGATGGCAAGTTAGGGAGGTGAGAATATAGTCCCGTCACGTTGGGGCAACTCTAAAGACGTGCATTCAGTCCATTGGCTTGTAAGAAGGCTACGACCACTCCTATAACCATATTTGTGTTCACATCAGGCCAAGGACCTAACACAACATCATCAGTTAATGGTCTGCTGTGAAATCGTGCGATCGAGGAAATTAGTTTTTGATGTCCGTGCGTACGCTGGAGAGGTGCAAAATATATGTTCAAGTGTTTAGATACAAGTGTTCAGATGAGGGATGAAGAAAAAGGTGAAATGTACATCACCATGTGTCCCGCCTGATTCTTTGTTCCCCGTCTGAGCGCTGGATGTCCATTCTTGAATCGAGGGAAGGAGTTTACACAAGTGTGGCATGACCCAACTTTGTATGACCAAAAGAAAGCTGCTACACTCGGTGTACCTCACCCTCATCCAGGGAGTTTGGATTTGGAGCGTCAGGCTCTTGGCATCACGTTAGTGATGCAGAACTATCGGCAAATCGACTATCGATAGCATCAGTAGTGTTTTTTAACTATCGATAGTGTAAAGAAATTATCGATATTACTAATATCAATAGTATTATTGATAGTGCTGTTGACAGTACCGTTGATAGTATTACTACCAACATTACTATCAATAGTGCTGTGAATAATTATGCTGTTGCTGGCCAGTGATGTTGCCAAAAAGCATTCGCGATGGCCTACTATCAGCAGTACTCAGTTTACTTAATTTATGAGCAGTTTTTTGGCAAAATAAAAATTATTTCAGCAATGAAAATGCAGGAATATGTCCATCAATAAATTCATATTCGACAGTGACCACTTACACCTTACAATTAACTAACCTAGTTCTCAATATTATTATTTTGAAATGACAAAATGCAATATAAATTTGAAGCCGTACAGTACCGTCAGATGTAACAATCTTATTTTCCTGTACACCTGAACAGTTCAACTTAATTGGCATGTGTCAGCCAAGAATTCTGGTGAAGGAGTGCAATGAATTCATGCGGTTGACTTTATACTATGGTAGTACTATCAAACTTATTGATAGCGCTATCGATAGTTTTTTTTACCCTCGATAGTTCGATGGGGACTGAACTATCGATAGTCCTGCATCACTATGTCACGTACATGGCAGGCAAAGGGAGATGGACGCAAGAGAAGAGAACTGGGCAATGCAAACACTGGCATTTGTGTTGCCCAGTTCCGTTCCCTTGTGCCTTATAATAATTAATTTTGCAAGCACTGCTGGCGCCACATCTGTGGCAGTTCTGTTTTTTGAGTTTTACATTTAAAAGGAAGAAACAAAAGTGCTTCAACAGTGCCTTACCTATTAGAATTCAGTTGTAAAGCATTCAAGACAAATTGGTAGAAGCACCTCATAGCTAAATGTTACCACAAAAAAAAAAAAAAAGCAGTGTGGTCTGTGCTCTTCTACATAAGCAGTTTTGTGTTTCCCTGGTGGAATGTGTTCTCACTTTTACACCAAAGTCCCTCATAGGGTATTTGAGGTATGCACATAAGTTGCCATTGGTGTTTTCTACAGTGTTACTTAAACATATTTTTTAAAGTTCTCTTTTCTCCATAAAGGGAATTGGCAGTGCAATTTGGGATAGAAAGCCATTCTAGTCTGCTGCTGCACAAGAAAAAAAAGAATATTCACACAGTCTCTTATTCATTCGCTCAAGACGAGTGGAAGGCGAAAGCCATCCTCTTCTTCTTTTTCTCTTTCATCATTTTCTTCTCAGTCAGTTGTATTGATCCAACCCCTTTGTCACCCAAAAGTTTGCTGCGTGTAATGTGGTTTTGAGCTGCCTCCGGAATTGGCCCACCTTTGACCAAGCGACACTGTCAGGGGATGATGTCAACATGTGACGTCATGTCTTGGCGTCACAAATTTTGCCGATTTGTGAAGTCATGATGACGTTGTCTGTAATCACAACATACTTTTTGGACATTTAGTGTTGACGCCGATGGCACTGATAGTCATATTTCACAAGGCATCTAAGGCTCACCGTAACAGATGAAAATGCTCTAACGTAGGTGCTTGGGTAAGTGACATCTAGTGAAGGGCGTGTGTGCAGTAATATGCTCGAGTCTGATAGACGTATGTAATGTTAATTGTTCTTGCTCCTAATGTTAAAGGAGTCCTGACACAAAAATTTTCGCCCCGAGTTCTTTTACTGCAGTGTGTTGCTGGGGGCCTGTTATTCATAACACGGCACATCGTTTACTGCAGTGCGCGACAGATAATTAATTACAAGCTCATTACTGACGCAGCCTCAGTTTCGGTTTCACAGAGCTCCAAAAACGACAAGCCGCCGGGTGCAACTATCATCACCTAGCGAGTGAAACGCTCGGTCACGTGAGCACACAGAACAGTGACGCATATCCACGCGGTCTGTCGTCGTCGGGCTCATCGTCGTCTGATGGCGTCGATCTTCTTGCGGCGGGGATGGAAGGAACTTTCGACGTGGCGAATCACTTCAGGTTTGACCCGCTGGCGAGGAGCGATTCGTCGGCAAGCGCGTCAAAACAGAAATGGCGGCTATGACGTCATTATAACTTGTACCGGCTACAACGGTTACATAGGGGAAGTAGGGGGTCACCTCGGGTCACCTCCGAGGGTGTCAATGCACCAGGTGCGGCCTATAATGCTGGATCGTGCTCGCGAACTTCAAAATTCATATAAAATAGCTTCCAAGCTTTATTCCCTGTCGATATTTTGCAGATGGTACACGCACGTACACGGGAATCGATCCAGCAGGCTATCTCGGCCGCGAAATTTTGTGTCAGTACCCCTTTAATGTAGTATTTGACTCTGAAGCTTTTGTTAGGTTGTGACTTACTTATTGGGTGTGCTTTGAGTAGAATTTTTCCACACTTTAAAATCTGTGCACACTACCACTTCAATACTTGGTGATGGCAGCATATTGTTGCTGGACACTGTGTCACAGGTTAACTTTCTTGTGGCTGCAGCTGCATTTCAGCAACATTGAAATAAATGCACAAGTGCTTGTGTACTTATATTTAGCTACACATTTAAAAACACTAAGTGGTTGAAACCATACCGTAGCCCTCCCCCAGAACCTTCCCTATTGCTCCAATATTTCTTAGAGATCTCCAACCTCACAAGTCAGTCATTTGCTTTTGCACATAATGGTGCTGGCCGACGTTTTAAAATGTGGATGAAGGCTGCTATGGTGAACATTCCAAGCAAAACATGACACTTAACCGAAACTTGGTCATATGCGGCGTAGTCATAAAACAGCATTGGTAACTAGATGCAGTGGCTGTCGTACTTCCTACATCTTACGTGTGCAGGTACCACACAAGGAGCAACGAGAGAAGCCAGCTCGTGCCCGGGAACGAGCCGTTCAAGAACTGCTCGAGCAGAATGCCAAGTACACATTGCTTCCAGACAGTGACGATGAAGCACCGTCAACGGCAGCCACTGCCAAGAAGGTGTGTGTCTGGCCTCTCTGTTGGTGTGGCGTCCACAGTGCAAGAAATAGTGGAGCACTTACGATAGTTACTGGGAAAATGGGGGCTTACTGAATGGCATCAGTGCACATGCACAAAAAAAAAAAAAAAAAATCTGCTGTAACACAAGAACAACCTGTTTTGTCCATAGGTGCGTGCACTTTTAATGTTAAAACGTTCTTCAAATGCATGTGTGTTCTACATTCCTGAAAGCCATCAAGCTATGCTTTTCTTCAGCGTGCACTCGATGGTGTGATCTCTGAACATTCTAGCTTTCGTTGCATCCCGTCTATCCAGACCGTATGCAACCAAATCTTTTTGTGCCATTCTACAGTTGCTGCAGACAAACTAAAAGGAGTTTAGTTTTATAGTAAGTTGTCCTTCAACACATTTATAATATGGCTACAACCAAGAGTGTTGCAATTGCAAATGGCTAATTAGTGTTCTCGTACGATGTTTGGGAGTCTATGCATAAATGCGTGTGTATGCCATAACACTCGGTACTGATGTGCTGTCTTTGTGGGCTTATGAGACTACTATATCTATTGCCTTACAGAAGCTTGTGTACCATTTAGTGTGCTAACATTATGCATAGTGTTCGTTTGTGTTTGGTGAAATGCATTGCATGTTGAACATTGCACTTCTCCAAGTAATCATCAAATTACCTCACTATCGGAGTTCATTGCTTCATGAATCGATTGCCACAAAAATTTTTTGAATCCATCATGAACGAGTGGAATTGTAGGGGTTTGTCGTGCACACTAAGCGCTTTCTCTCTTTTCTTGTCACAACGAGCGCACTGGATGTTGCACGGGGAGGGATGGTATGGGGAAAGAAGTTATGTCAGTGTGCATCATGACCTTGAGCACGCATGATGAAACGTGATTGCTCTCTCCTTTTGTGATTCCTGCGTGCAAGTGTGGCTCACACTTGCACTGTTGGCTGCATTTTATTTGCAGACTAGTCGTGGTAGTGTCCAGAAAGAAATGTGTGAGAAGGAAACTTGTCATAGCTTTATTTTACAGTGACAACACAACATATTTTGAGGAGCGTGGGCCAGGGTCTAGCGTGCATTGGAAATGCCTAGTGATTCTGGCCACTGGCCACAGTTGCAGCCTTGAAGAAGACAAATCCGCTTGTTGACACGGTGGCTCCAGTGCCACCCCATGTTCCTATCCATCTTTTCTCTGAACTTCTACCTGATTTGGACACTAATAGATAACACCACAAGCAGACCTGTTTCCTGATGTTGCAATTTGCTGGCGCTCTAAACAGCCACCAGAGAGCGCTGGCTGCATTCTTGCATATTCCCGTTTTTAAAAGATACCCATGCAGAGGCCTCAGTGGGAGCTTTATGGTCATAAATTCAGTTAACCATGTGTGTCAAAGCATTAAAACACTGGTCTGACAAAGAAAAACGAGCCCTTAAAATTCTCGTTCTTTCGGTCTCAGAAGTAGGATGAGCACTTATCTTTTCTTTCAACACTACGACTACAAAAAGATGAAAGGAGAATAATTTAGTGTCTTTTCATGGTATGCTAGGGGAGACATACAAAGTTGTGGAAGGTTGATTGACATCTTGCCAGGGCCCTAATTATTTGGAGTCCAAAAAAAAGGAGATTTACCATGGAAATAATCTCTTTCCTCCACAAGTGGCCAGAACAGCTTAACGACACATTGCGGCATGCTCCATGTTAGTAAACAACAGTCGGCACCATTGATATATTTAGGCACCTTTATTAACGTTACAGTGCACAGGCTCCCGCCCAGCATTCGCCACTGCCCTCTATGCAAGGGCTGACTTTTGGCCTTGTTGGTACGACATATCTGAAGTGTTTAGTGCAGAATTATAAAGACGGGACAAGCAGGGGACGGGACAAGCAAGCTTTCCTGACATTGTTGCAGTGCTCAGGGAGCACTGCAACAATGTCAGGAAAGGCAGCGATGGCTGGTTATCCACACACTGCAGCGCGTGTGCTTGTGTTCCGCTTTTTGATAAATGTTTCATTGTCCGTAGGCACCTTGACGAAACTACTCGTTTAATAATCGAATCGGCAACTATTCATAGGCTTGGCGAAGATTGTGTTAGCACCCCGTCACTATCGCTGACTAACAAGGAACTGGTGTTCCTCGACGGTACTGTACCTGCGCATGCGTGATTTTTCTCAAGTGTATAAATATGTGTGATCCGGATTCAAATAAATCATTTGTTAAAAGTTAGTGCCTGTGTATGTGTTCTCCCTTCTTGTCCCGTCTTTATAATTCTGTGCTAAACACTTCAGATATGCCCTCTATGGTCATGCATGAACTGCCGCAGCAGCTGCAAAAGCTGCCTCCGAGCACTGTGTGTAGGGATGCCTCCAGCATGTATACAAGGCGCGGCTGTGACAAAGGAAGTTGCAGTGGCTCTAAGACGGACTTCGAAATTAACGTATGAAGTGGGCTCTCGATAATCCAAATGCCGCGATTTTGTTTTAATTATGATAAGTTCTAATTATGATAAGTTCTAACTCCAGGCAGCAGTAAAATTTCTAGACGCCAGCGATCATACTGGTAATCGTTATCGTACAGTGTAATTAAGAGACATTGGGCTGCATCCTGTGCCCGCTGGTAGCCCCTTCCCGATATTAGTGCGCTTTTCCGCATGACACCAATACCAATGTTCTGTGGTGAAAGTGACTCCAGGAGCATTCGCCACACGATGCATCAAAGTCACTTCTTCACTTCCTTTTTTTTCTTGCTCAGTCAACATGCGATTGTCAGTGTGTGCGGTTTGGCTAGTTTAGCCGCCTTATAGCCAGGCAGTTGGCTTTATTTTCCAGCATTAATGGCATAAAAATGCAAACTTTCAGCTAGAAGTGACAAAAGCAGCAGATATTTTCAGGCACGGACAAGTGAAAAGTATGAGTTAACTGAATTAATGCAGTGGAGCAGTTTCGATTTAGCAGCTTTAAAATACATTAGAGAGTTTTTTTGCTAGGTACGCAAGCACTTGAGTACATGCGGAGTTATGCATGCAAGCAGACGTGCCTTATAGTTGCGCGTACTGAAAGCAAGCTGCACGAAGGTCACACACGCTCGCAGCACCAGTGTCTTGTCACGTATAGATTGGTTTGTGCTTTTACCATTTAAAATGGTAAACCAAGCATAGATGGTGATGTCAAATTAATTACTTCCAATAAAATATGCTTAATTAATATGACAGAGTCATCAACCCGAGGCAAAAACGATTTTTGTACGGGTCGAAGTTGCGACTGAAGCCAGTGCAAAACAATCCAGAAGGCTGGTCGTAGTCCGACAACGACATACACGTGTAGAATTTGTGGCGGTGTGACCGGCGTCGTATTTTCCCGTTTACCATTCATTTCCTTGCATTATGCTGCTTCGCCAGAGGTGGCATCTTTGGTGTCAGTCGAGCCGGTCGGGCCATGATGTTCTGGCTTTGGCGCCTTTGCGCTTGGGCGGATTGATCTGCCCAGCCTCGGCTTGGCTCGCTGTGAGAGTAACGTGGTTGACGTCATGGGTAATGTGAGCTGCTAGGGACAGCTGATCTCTACTAGATTAGTGGTAGCAGCGATGTTTTTGTCAGTGCATACACATGGCCCCAGCGACCCGGGGACGCTTGCGCTTGGGCCTTTGCACATGCGTAGTACTGCCGCCCCAACGCCTTATGCAAGCCGCTTGAGTACCCAGCAATAAAACTCTCTATTGAAAAAATAGCGGGCCAACCAAAAATTTTTAATTTGTTTGAATTAACCAAAAGCTTGAATTATAATAGTTTTAATTATCGAGATTTTACTGCAAATACTGTGCAGATGTGCAACTCGGCCTAACTCTGAGAACCTTATCGAAACACCAGGTGTCTTAACGCCATGAATGCCACTGATTTCTGAAATACCATTGACGTTGCTGGGGTCGCACGTGTATGTTTTAATTTGTTAACTAATGCGAAAATGACTCACCTGGCCCAGCAAGACACTCTTAAGTACGATATGAAAATGCATGGAATGAAAATACAGAGTTTTGAATGAGTCCCTAGTTGTTACAGTAAATTGTCGCATATAAACAAATGTGCTGGGTTAGTTATTGATGCATACGAGAAGAGTGACCTAGGAGACACTTTCCTCTGTGTAAATAGGGCTACGATAACGCAATAAACAATTATTATGTGCCATGGACAAAGCTTTTATATACCTGTCAGGCTCGCTAACCGCAGGTAACGGCTCTCATGACCGTGAAGGCATACTACCCAAAAACAGACTTGGCACATTTCATGTGTGCGATTTGTCTGTGGAGTCTGAAAGGCATGAAAATCTTTTGAAGGGGTCAGGGGCGTAGCCAAGGGGGGGGTTGGGGGGGTTCAAACCCCCCCCCGAAATTTTTCAATTTTGCTTGCGCATATATACACGCACACATACAAACGCACGCACGATCATACATAATGCATGGTTGAACCCCCCCCCCCCGAAAAAAATTTCTGGCTACGCCCCTGGAAGGGGTCATGAACCACCCCTTCGGCTTGGTGAGAAAACACATCCTGCGGGTAGCAGACACTTCTATGAACATCTCAGCCAAATCTTGCAGTCATGCACGGCAAGGAGAGCTTACAAGCAGAGAGCGAAGTTGCCATTTTGTCAGGTGCCCCCTCTTCATACACAGGCCCGTCCTCACTCGCTTCGGAGCTGCTGGCACCTGCTTCTTGATGTCGTGCAGCGGGTAGCATGCTATTGGCTAATTGCCGACATAAATCAAGTGTGGCATATTTAATTGGATGCGCTTTTTCCACGGGGGGCTGCCAAAGGCCGGTGCAGTGCTCCATGTTCTGCTAACATTGCATAGTAAGCCACACCCACGCACAAAAATAGCAAAGAAAGAGAGTGATCGTGTTTCGTCATGCGCGCTCAAGGTAACGATGCACACTGACGTAATTTCTTTCCCCCGTGCCATCTCTCTCTACTTAGCTTCCAGCACTCTTGTCAGGACGAGAAACGAGAGAAAGCACGTAAAGCACGCGACAAACCCCCGTAACCCTGCTCGTTCTTGGCAGACGCGAGAAAATTTTGTGGCAATTGATTTGGGAGGCAACAAACTCCGATACTGAGGCCCTTCGATGATTACTTGGAAAAGTTGTTGATGACCCTCTTAAAGCACATCACAGCCTCAACAGCTGCATCCAAGGCACTTTCGTCGTGTGTTATCAGAAATATATACAATTTGTAAAAGCACTGCTGATGTCGTCCTTTCATTTTTGGCTACACGGATGAACCGAGCCACATCTTTAGTTCACGCAAGTACAAGGAAATCTTTCTTATGCGTCTAAGACTTCTATAATTTAATCAGCAGGGGCAACCATGATGAACTCTAGCTCTGCATATGGCAGTGTGCCAGGCTATCTACACCATTAATGTGTATGTGCTCTGAGGTAAACGTGGTTGCTGTGGCTCTACACAAGACTTATGCCGAAGAGTGTGGCACGAGACAGTACAATCACAAACTTTTGACAGAGCTAATCATATTTATTAGATAAAACGGGCTGCACCAACCGCTCAATTTTCTCCACGTAACGATTGAGTCGGCATCAGAGACAGGTTCTTGTGTTTTAGAGCTTCGGTCAATTCCTTGCAATGGTCTTTGTAAATGAGAAACCGACCAGAACTTATTCCACCTCTCTTGTGCCTTTCTACACAATTACTTGCGAGGCAGCTCATTGGTGCACAGTTCTTTTCTTCTTTACTTGACGGCAAGCAGCACATGCACCAGCGAAAACACAAAAACACAGAGGCACCTGTGGTAGGCATGGCGGCGAAACTAAACGCCTGATGACAGCGCCACTACATTTTTGTTATGTAGAGGTGGTGTAGTGGGTTTATACTTTTGCATGTGACATGGTGTGTCTCCATTTTAACCACAGTCAAGCTGTTGCTGCATATAAACAAACTTAGAGTAACTGCGTGCTGAATCTCTACCAGTTCCAAAGACAACTGAAGGCGACTGCAGTCCTGTAGTGAAGTAATTGGAGGTGTCTTTTTTTTTTTTTTTTTGCAACTGTCAATTGTCTGGCACTTGCCTCTCTTTATTGCTGCCTTCGTCAGCATGGATGTGGAGCAAGAAGTAGGTGGAACATAAAGCTATGAGAGTTTGTAACAGTAGACTTTGAATGAAGCCACTCGAGATTTTATTGCTGTTTATACTGATATATAAAGGAAAGCACTCTTGATGAACAAAGTGACGCGTCATAGACACAAGGGAAGCGTTCACATCGCACTTAGTGTCTTGTTTTGGTTTGTCCTGAGGTTAAGCCATGATCAATAACTACAGTGTTAACCATGTAGCGCGAGAATGTGAAGTATTTATTTATTTACTATTTTCGTATTTATTTTTTATGGGATCACAGGCTAAAAAAAAGCTGCATTTTTTAACATGCAGAAGAAGGCTTCTGTGGCAGTATTACTTGCATAGCTTTTGCAGCATTACCTGCCAAGTATGAAGCCGAAGAGTCACCAATTATAGCTAAAGCAAAGGTTCATCTTAATACTGCTGCTTATAATCATCATCGTTACTTAGCTGGCAAGGATTACTTTTCAAACCAGTAGTTTTGACAACACGAGACCACGCGGGCATACGAGAGCATGCGCCCGCATGCTCTCGTGTTGGCAGTGGCTTGTGATGATTGTTTTCACTGCACGCAATCGGTTTTGCAGAAGCAAAAAAATGTGCGGGAATTGGTGTATGAAAAGCGAAGATGGCATCGGTAGGTTGAAACCTTGCTTGAAGTTCAGTTTGTTTCGGGGCTTGTTTAGCCGGCACAACAGCTGCTGCTGCTCGTAATATATTTGATTCAAAGTAAATTTATGTTGAATTAGTCGGTGATTATTACAGAAGGGGGAGAAAACATGTTACGTTTTAAAATTTACTATACTTAGAGCTTATAAGCCGGTATAACAAGCCTTTAAACTTAAAAAATGATGAATTGATGTGAGGGTAATATGTTCATTCAACCTTAAAGTGGGGCTTCTTCGCGGCAGTGCGGATTTTTCCTGGAAAGGTGTATTCACGGTACAGCACCCCTCTACTGCAGTGAAACCACCTTTACAGGGGGGGTTACATGCGAACTAATATACACCTATTCGTTATTTTAGAATACTTGAAAATTCACGAGAATTTAAATTCGTATCGAAGCAAATTTGAATACTGTAATATTCGTTCGAATATTTGAAGTGCTCGAATATTTGCACAATCCTACAGTTTGCAAATCTTTGACACTTGTTGTGCAAACTTCAAATCATGTTGTGAAATTGGGTATATCACATCCACATTGTCATTGTCTGAGAATGGCACGAAAGTAAAGATAAGAGAAGCAATCAGTCTTCTTATTCCAAAGCTCTCCAAAACCGGTTTCTGAAGTTATACTCAATTAAATGACTAGGTGTTCTGTTTTGTTCATAATTTTTTACAAGAATCTGTTAATTGCCTGCTTTTTTACTAAAGGGTTAAGGCAGTTTTGCTGTGAGGTCTTACGTTCTGACAGGAGGCTTGTTTTTGTCGTTGTTGATTTTGCAGAAAATGTCGAAGAAAAGGCACCTGCGGCGGAAAGCAGACGACGGAAGTGACGAGGAGAGGTGAGCCCTTGCCTTCCGCATCACATATGGAATGTGACTGTTTTGCTTCTTTTTTTGCAATTTGTACAGCTGTTGTAATTGTGTGAAAAGCTTTTTAATGGGCGAATCAACACTGAGGCCAATAGAGAATTACTCGGGAAGCTCAAGAACTCTAGCACGTCTCACTTTCAAGCAGTTCTCATGCTTTTCTGCAGGCATTCTCTGTGTGAATGAAGAAGAGATGTGAGTGGCTTTTTTATTAATGCATTGCTCTATTTTTTTATTTCATCGAAATAGCAAGAGTACCATATGAGAATTAATGACCTTGGCACTTCTGTTCAGTGAAGATCACAGCATTTTTCTTTCTCTGGAATGCACCAGGTTGATATTGCATTTCTGAAATAAGTGGCTATTGTAAGAGTCTCTGAGGGGTGTTTCTGAAATAGTACTGTGTTTTGCTCTGTCAAAGTGTGTCACTGTTCTCCGTGGAACAAAGGAGGTGCTTCAAGGCGAAGCATGCTTGAGGACGGAGGAGTCATAAAATGAATTTTATATGTCGCTCTTGTGACATGCTCTGTTGTAATTTTGTTTTGGATACAGCAGCTGTCATATATACTTGTGTGTAAGCCACACTTTCGGTTTTGCATATTGCTCGGGTGGGGATTATACTTAAGTCAAGGTTATAGGTACGCATTGGAGAGAACTCTGGCGGTCGCTTGATGTTCACTGATCTCAATAAAATTTCCAATATATGTTCTCTTTGGCACTGTGATGATATGTGTCAAACAACATGCCTGCAAGTCATTTAGTTTTTCTGAAAATGAATTTTAACCCTTTGCGACATGCCATTTCTGTGCCCTACAGTAAAAGCTTGAATCGACCCCTCGTTAATTTGGAAAATCGGATAAATACACTTGTTCTTTGGTCCCGGCAAGCATATGTATTGTTTAATGGCATCAAAAACTCATTAGTTCGGTCATACTTGAAATGTTTTCGGACATCTTTCTTGTGTTCTCCACCGTTATACTGGACTTTTCTAAATGAGTTTTGTGCAAGCTTTCTGACGACACCGTTCTCGTTGGGGTGAGTGAACTTTTCGGCGAGTTATTGAACTTTGAGTGCGCGAAGCGGTGGACGGGCACCTAAGCCTAACCACTCACAGGCTTGGCTACGAGTACGGAGCTAGGGTTAGCTTCCAGTGCAGCACTTACGCGGCAGCGCCGGGCCTCGTCAGGCCCCCGTCGCCTCTGAACAGACGGCGAAGATGCCCGAGATGGTGACAGTTGAAGGCATGGACATCAATCCGGATGACTTCGACGGAGCGGGGTGGACCACCGCCCTTGGCGCCCGACGGAAACGGGATTCGGCAAAAAACGCGGCGGCCCCTGCTGCTGCCAAGACGACGGCAAACACAGCACAGAAGGACGATTTCAACGCCCGCTCCCGCTCGACAGTTCAGAAGGTCGTAGCCGCCTCGCGACTCCCTCGGCTGCCGAAAGACCAGATTAAGGTCATTGTACGGCCCCGCGGAGGGCTCGACGTTTCGAAGGCGGATTTGGTGCTGCTGGCGAGGGCTCTGACTATGGCCGCTGCGCTAACCGACCAAGAGGCATCGGAAGATACGATCTGCCCCAACAAGGTACAGAATATACTTGTAATTTCGACTCCGGTCAGATCCAACGCTGTCGCTTATGCTGGCATCCAGAAAATTCATACGAAAGTCGGCGCTTTCGAGGTTTCTGCCTACGTAGCCGCGCCGGAAAACACTTGTAAAGGCGTCATCAGGAACGTTGACCCCTCGATAGAAGATCATACCCTCAGAAGCATGATTGTAAACCAAAGAAACCCGACCGCCATTGAAGTCAAGAGAATCAAAAACACGCATGTTGTTGTGATCCTGTTTGATGGGCTTCGAGTCCCCAAAAACGTCATGTGCGGAACGGCCCTAGTGCCGTGTTCGCTTTACAAACGGCAAGTCGACGTTTGTCACGCCTGCGGCCGGGTCGGACACCGGGCCGATGTATGCCACCATAGCAAGGAAGAGAGAAGTAAATGCCACAACTGCGGAGAAGCACTCCCCAACGGCGCTGCAGAAGCACACAGTTGCACCCCTAAATGCAAGCTTTGTGAGGGCGATCACCCCACAGGCGACCGTTGCTGCAGCAAAAGATTCCACATCCCATACGTCGTGCGACGACGCAGGAGACAAAGACAAAACAGCTCCGAGAAAGAAGTCAATCCGGACGAGGTCAAGGACCCCGCGGACATGCACCAGGAGGTGGCAGAAGGTGCCATTCCCAAACGGCGCTCCAGTTCCAGAGGGCGCTCCTGCTCCACGGGCCGATCCAGGTCGAGATCGAAGTCAGCAGCGGATGGCGCCGGACCCACCGAAGCGGCGAGGTCAAGATCCAGCTCCAGGCAACCTGGCAAGAAAATGACCTGGGCCGACATGGTCGGCGACAGCGGCTCCGCACCGACAACTTCAAAGCAAGGTAAGGCACAGCCAGAGCACGTGGCAGATCCGCGAATACACACACTAGAAAGGGAAAACAAAGCACTCAAACAGGAACTAGCTGAACTCAGGGCAACTCAGTGGGAGGCTATGCTGCTCAGCGCGTGCCCGGATGACCAACTCTGGGCAGTCCGGCTGGCCGAAGACGCCGCCAAGACCCAAGGTCTGGCCGCCGCCTGAGGAAGGGGGGCTCCGGTAGGGCTAGTCTCCCGGCCCCCGCCTCCCTTGACCCCAGCAAGGACAAAATAAAGTTATGTCTCTCTCTCTCGCCAGGCTAGAAGGACGTCTCTTAAAGGACACTCCTCCACCCATCCCTCAGTCATCAGGAACCGTCGTCGCGTCGTGTAGCTCACACAAACGCAGGGCCGTCGACATCCAGACAGATGACGACACATCCGACGTAGACGACTTTATGTCTGAAGTCAGCGAGGCTCCTTCTAACGCCTCCACTAGTGACAACAAAGCCAAAAAGCGCCACAAGACGAAGAGTAAGTTCAGTACCTTTCAATCGGCAATTGCTGATATTAAAGAGGCACTCATGCACATCTGTGGCAGACTCGACCGCCTAGAAAGACCAATCGCTCAACCCAAAGCCAAGAGAACAATGTCCACGGCGGACCCGGGACCCCAACTTGCGCTTTCCACACCCTCCCAACCACCAGGACCAATAGGTGAGGTCGACATACACGGGGACATGCCAAAACAACACCATGGATAACGCACCGCAAGTTTTCAAGATATGGCAATGGAACTGTAATTCATTCAACAAAAAGAAAGCTAACCTAACGCAATTAGTCCGATCATGTAAAGAAAAGCCACACGTGATCATCTTACAAGAGTGCGGGGCCGAAAAGAACATTCGAAACATGTCCTTCTCGGGGTACAGGGTTTCCAGGCCGACCCTGGACCCCGACTTCAAACAAGCCAGGGGAATTGCCACCCTCATCCGCAAAGACGTCAGCTTTATGGAGAGGGGCACCCCGACATACAAGAAAGGCCTGGAATCCCTGCTAACAGAAATCATTCCGAGTCGAGCCCTTAACGCACACCTTTACATACTAAACGTCTACAGTTCCCCGACTGACCGACTCAGGAACTTTACGAAACTTCTCACATCGGCCGCGTCGCAAGCCAAGAACAGACCGTTGATCGTTGCCGGCGACTTCAATGCGCACAACAACGTCTAAGGCTACGCCACCAATGATAGGAAAGGGATTAACCTTGCCGAGTGCGCAGACACCCTCGGCATGAAACTAATCACGGACTCAAGATTCCCGACACGCAGAGGCAATTCGGTTCAGCGGGACACCACCCCGGACCTGACGTTTCTAGGCAACGCGGAAGGGTCGTGGGACAACCTGCAAGAGGACCTTGGTAGTGACCATTTCATCCTAGAAATCAACGTTCGCATCACACCCGCTCCTCCGAAGACGTACAAGTACGTCGACTGGGACCTTTTCCGAAGCTTGAGGGGTAGCGAGGACAGACAAGGAGAAACCTTCGAAGAGCTCCTGGAAAATCTAAAAAGTACTGTGGCTAATGCCACTAAAGAAATAAGCTTGGACCTGGAGGTGCCAGCCATGGACTCCAGACTCGCACACCTCCTGGAGGCGAAGAACCCGCTGAGAGAACGATGGAAACAGCAAAAGCTAAACAGGAGGCTGCGATCTAAACTAACGGAAATAAACAAAAAGATCGAAGAACACTCCAGAAAGCTGAGTGCACAGCAATGGGACGAGGTTTGTAATGAGGCGGACGGTAAAATGAGAAGGGGAAGCAAGTGGAGCCTTCTCAAGAACCTATTCGCCGACAGCAACAAACCGACCCAGAGCAATGCGCGGATAATGATCGAAAGGCTCGTCCATCTGCACACGAATGAAGGCACTAGTCCCCGAGATTTTGCTGACACCCTGGCAGATATATACCTGCCGGTAGAGAGTAAATCTTTCCCCTGGGACGACGCGACACGCGAGTACAAGGGGACACCTCAACCCTCGCTGGATCGTCCTTTCGAGGTATCGGAGATTGTGCACGCCCTTCACGACCTAAACGGCCGCTCGGCCCCCGGTCCAGATGGACTCACAAACAAACTGCTCAGAAATCTAGATGACAAAGCCATACAAATCATTACGAGCAAAATCAACGCTGCATGGACTGAAGGCCGGGTACCGGATGACTGGCGAACTGCTAATGTAATCCTTATTCCCAAACCCGGAAAACCGCTCCATGCAGAGAATTTGAGACCTATCTCCCTTACTTCGTGCCTCGGGAAGGTCGCCGAACATGCTATTCACAACAGAATTGCTGAGCACATTGAAGAAAACAGCCTATTCCACCACAATCTCATAGGCTTCCGAAAATCGCTCTCAACGCAAGACGCAATGCTCCTCATCAGGAGCGCCGTCATTGACAATAAATCCAGAGACGTAAAAGGCATCCTGGCGCTCGACCTAACCAAGGCCTTCGACACGGTCAGGCACGAACACATCCTCAATGAAATCTCCACTTTAGATCTCGGAGTCAATTTCCACAACTATGTACGATCGTTTTTGGCTGACCGAACGGCCACCATAAACATTGGACAAATCAGAAGCCGAAAGCACAAGCTAGGCAACATCGGCACCCCGCAAGGGTCTGTGCTTTCGCCGCTTCTTTTCAACATCGCTATGCACGATCTGTCCAACCAACTCTCAAGAGTCCAGGGGGTAGGACACGCGATTTACGCGGACGACATTACCATTTGGTCTGCCAGCGGCCCACTAGGCGCTCTGGAGCAGAACCTGCAGCAAGCGCTGGACGCCACAGAAGCTTTTCTTAAAAATACGGGACTGAAGCTGTCTCCCAGCAAATCAGAGCTCCTTCTGTGCAAACGCGGCCCCAGGAAGGGACAGCCCCTTAGCTGCCTCCCCGTTCACCTAAGTACCAGGGACGGAGGCAGTATCCCCAGGTGTAACACCATCAAGGTCCTCGGTATGGTCATTGGGGCTTACAGCGGTGACAACGTGGAGGCACTCAAACGCATAGAAAAGAGTGTCCTCAACTTCACCAGGGTTATATCACGGGTCGCCAACAGAAGGGACGGCCTGAAAGAAGACAACCTCATGAAAGCATTTCACGCCTTTCTCATCAGCCAAGTAACGTACGCCACCCCTTTCCTCAACTGGAAGAAGACAGAGCTCAATAAAATCGATACACTAATTAGAACAGGATTGAAAAGGGTCCTGAGCCTCCCTCGAAATACTAGTACGGAACGACTCCTCCAATTGGGCCTGCACAATACAGCTACCGAACTGTTTGAGGCACAGCGGCACGCCCAAATTAGTCTGCTCTCGCTCTCAAGGGCGGGCAACGAGATCTTGTTGGAAGCCGGCATTCAGCCCCTCTTCATGCCACCAGAGAAGTCACAACTTTGCAAAAACGCCACGCAAGCGATAACTGTTGATCCGATTCCCAGAAACATACACCCGACCCACAACGAAGGACGGAGAAAAGCGAGAGCCAAGGCCATACTCGCCAAGATCATGCGCAACGAAACGCAAGTCCTCTTTGTTGACGCTGCAAGATATTGGAATCGAGGCGCTTACGCCGTCTCCGTGGTGGACGCCCATGGCTCGCTCGTCAACGCAGCCACGGTAGTTACCAACTTCACCCACGAAGCAGAAGAAATGGCCATTGCGGTGGCCCTTCAAAGCTGCACGGGAGCCTCTATCATTTACTCGGACTCCAGAACAGCCATAAGAACTTTTTCGGCTGCCCTCGTCTCTTCGAAGGCAGCTACAGTTGTCAACAAGCTCTTCTACCAAGAAAGGGGCGAAGATAATTTCCCGTCCTCACACATTACATGGTTCCCGGCTCACATGGGAAACATTTCCGGATCTTCTTCCTGCAACCCAAACGAGCGGGCACACCAACTGGCGCGAGAGCTCACTTTCCGCGCCTGCGGTCCACCCCCTCGCTTCAATGCAGCCTGCAGGAACCTCGATAACAAAGACCCGCTCGTGTCATACCACGAACTCACCTCTCATCATAGGTTAGGACGTCGAACTTTTCCTCCTCCTCACACAAAGCTCAACAGAGCACAAGCAATCACTTACAGACAGTTGCAGACTCGAACATACATAACACCGACGACACTAAGCAGGAGCAATCCTGACTTTCCTGCTGTATGCTCGCACTGTGGCCACGAATACAACAATTTCGAGCACATGCTCTGGCTGTGCCCTGCCAACGCGGGTACAGATTTTTCTGACCAGTCGTCATGGGACTCAGCGCTTCAAAGCACAGAGCTCATAGCTCAGCTCAAGGCTGTCCAGAGGGCCCGGGCCGTCGCCGAAGGACTCTGTCTACCGGCCCCGACCTGGGTGGAGCCGCCGGACTGATTGACGGGGCCTTCGGCACCGCTTTCTTTCACCTCAGGACCTGAATAAAGTTCGTACTCACTCACTCACTCGGTCATACTTGGCTGCAAACCTGTCAATTCGGACCAATCTTGGGCAGTTTCAGGCTTTGCATCAGTTTTTCTGACACCACAGTGACCGAACAATGACTTTGATGCCATTATCTACAGGTTTTATCATGCCTGCAGCTTCTGTGACCGTGTACATGACATTGCACTCTGGCTTAGAGTGTTTTTCGCACAAACTTTTTGCATACAGACACAAGAAGGGACACACATGAGCACTCCGGTGGGCCCTTTCTTGCATCCCTGGTCTCAGAAGTTTCTGTGTTAGAAATTCTTAAGATCTTAAACATGCTGCATCGAGTCAGCCAATAGTCTACTCAGGCACTTAAGCCTTCACATCTACACTGATGTGAAACTGTTCTTTTTTGTGCGGTTGAACTGTATATATAAATTTGCACTCACACGTTCCACTTTTCAATAGCTATCGTATTGTCAACCTTTTGGTACAGGCCTACCACCAGCAGTAGCGAAACCGGTGCAGGTGTGAAAGTGAAGCAGGAGCCGAACTGGGACTCCGATCCAGAGGATGAGCGGTTACGAGACCTCAAAGAGAGAGACGAGTTTGCGGCCCGGCTACGTGACCGAGACAAGGAGAAGACGCGCAACATCGTTGAGCGCTCCGACAAGAAAGTACGTGAGATGCTCACCAATCTTGCTCTCAGTTCTGCTTTCTTGCATGGTTTAGGTTGTACATTTATCTGGAAACATTACTACTGTAACTGTTTACGAGGGCAAATCTTAAAGCCCCCAATGTAATGTAATGTGTTGTATCCTGTAAGTGGAGACTTACAGAATGCCACCCCTGGTGTGCACATGGCGATGGCAGAAAGTGTGCTCGGCCACAGGGTCCTTTTGTCCCATCAGCATCTGGTGGTTTAACCATAACTGAAGGCAATTTATGATAAACAATTGGTTTGGAATGTGGTACATGCATGGTGGCATGGGGGGGGGGGGGGGGGGGGGGGGTCTTGATGTTTGTGTATTTTTACTTTGCTGGGACATATTTCCAACGAGTTGCGGCTTTTAATATGTCTAACAACAGTACCTGAAAGGTAACACACCTTTCATGCTCCGTGTATATGTGCAGGCATTTGAGGAGGCAGCCAAGCGACTGAAACTGGAGGCTGAAGACCGGCAGCGACTTCTGCCTAAGCTGCGAGTCGAGTCGCGACGCCAGTATCTAGAAAAGCGGAAAGAAGACAAACTGGTTGAGCTGGAAGCTGACATTCATGATGAGCAGTTCCTCTTCTCAGATGTAAAGTATGTACCTTCCTGTTCTAACCCAACCTGATTGCAGGGCAACGGTGTGGGCTCAAATAGAATGGAGTAAAGAATGTCACTTATAATTGAGAGACCTTAATGTTCACCTTGCAGGGTGGTTCTCCTTCATAATAGAGATGCAGTGGGGCATTCATTACTGATGTTCATTCTGCTGTCTTTATAGCTGCAACTGGCTTTAAAGGGACACTAAAGGCAAATATTAAGTTGACATTGATTGTTGAAATAGTGGCCCAGAAACCCCGTAGCGCTACTTTTGTGCCAAGGTAATGCTTATTTTGAAATAAAATCACGTTTTAGTGGTCCGCATCGCGTTAGCGAGTTTCAAATCACCCGCCTGAAAGTGCTCTTTCTGACGTCACTGTTGCCGTGCCCAACATTGCCCGCCTTTAAAGCGTGGCGGTGTGCACCATTCGGGCATCCGGCAACATCACATGCATGCAGCATTTTGTCGAACTTTCTGTCAGAGCGACTTTCACGAGCGAGCAAGACACACGCGGCAGTACGCGATACCGAAACTACCACTGAGACGTGACTGCGTGATCGAAGGTGGGCGGCGGGCGAAGCGTAGTTCAGCGAAAACAGAACCTTTGAACCACACGCGCCGTTCCCCGTGGCAACGCCAAAAAGGTTCTTTTTTCCATGAATCAAACAGAGACGAACAAGCAGCATTTTATTGCGTCTCTTGATGCACAGAAGGTTCTTTTTTTATCGCAGCTAGTTTGGTTGCTAGTGATTAATTGTAGTCGGACGCTCTTGCGTCATCGGGATAATTTCTAAAATGTCCCGCTCATGGCGCTCATCATGTGATACATTTAGCTTAATTTCTCGGTAAGTAGGGCACTGCTGTTGATAATATTGCTGTTTTAGACGTCATACATTGAGCCTTCACTCTGACATAAATTGTTATTTGCCTTTAGTGTCCCTTTAAAGAGATCTTGCAATACTTTTTATAAGTGGTATGGTATACCTTGCTGAAGTAGTTCACCCTTTTGCTTAACCTTTTTTTTTTTCTTTTTCGAATGTTTATTGGTTGGTGGTGATTATTCTAATAAATATCTGGTGTTTTTATATTTGAATTGAGTTCCACAATTGAAAGAAGAATTATGTTTCATTTGGTTTTTGTAATATGCACACAAAGCTAGTTAGTGACAGTGCATACTTAATGTGCAATTTTATTTATTTATAATTCAAACATTATCCACAGCAGCTTCACGAAGGAAGTTATGAGAATGTATTTGCAATGAGACTGTTTAGTGAAAGGCATGTACTATGACACACACTATGTAAAAAAATCTCTTAGGAGAACGAATTCTGAGAATACTAGGGAGCAATTTTGGGTGTCATGGAAGCGTGTGATTGTGTGCACACTACTTGCAGATTGACCGATCGTGAACGTAAGGAGTTGGAGTACAAGCAGAAGGTTCTGCAGTTGGCCAAAGAGCATGACAAGGCACGGGAGCTGGAAAAAGTGCAGCGATACCGCATGCCCCAGGAACGCAAAGGCAAGGCAAGTACTGCTCATGCTCATAATAAACCCCCCCCCAAGTTGTTGCATCCCTTCTAATCATTGGCCGAAATTTTCACTGTTGTACATTTTGCTTGGGCAAGGGTGCATACTTAGAAAAAAAGAAAGAACCATGAAATAAATGTCTACATACATCATAAGTACACTTTCTATATTGCCTCAGTTTTTTGTAAACGAATTAATTCCCAGTATGTAATGTAACCAGAAACACCTGCCTTGCTCCACTGATGCTATAAAGGAGGAATCTTATCTTGCTTTCAAGTCTACTGTTAAAAAGCATGTCTATGTTGCAAATGAAGGCATTGTTCTCTGCATTTCCTAGGAGTGTCACCAGGTTGCTAAAAGCAAACCCGAACAGAAAACCACACATGAACTGAGATTTTGGCCGGAACAGAAGCCAAACCGATATTCTCAAAATGTGTCTGAAACCAAAGCAGACCTGAACTGGAAACAGTGTTGGCTGTTGGTTTAGAACAAAGCAGTTCAAAGTATCTGCAACTCCTGAATCTGCTGCTTGGTGCTGGCAACACTGTTCAAAGATGGCTACGACATCCAGGATTATGGCAGCACTTTCACTTAGCTCTGTGCTGAAGTTTCTGGATTGTGGCATTGAATCGTGGTGTTTCGTTGAAGGCAAAAGGGTGCTTGCTTCCGATAACTTTATATTAATTCAGTCTGAAGGTTATTAGTGATGAAACGGTGGAAATTATTACATTGTACGTTGCATGCCCAACGCAACCATTCCTTACTTGGTGTTAACGTGGTTTCTTTTGAAGCCATTCTAGATGCATGCTCATGCGCTTCGTGTTGTGCTGCTGCAGGATGACATTGAGGAGTACGTCGAAGTGGATGAGCGCGAGCAGGTGCCACAGGCAGAGCAACGCAAGTGGGAGGAGGAGCGAATGGGCATTGCCCGCATGCGCTTTGGTGCAAGGGATGCCAAGGAGAAGCACAAGGTGAGTATTGTTGTGGCTGCCCTTTCTGTCTGGAGTCAACGTGTGTAACCTTCATGTGTTGCTGCTCAGCTTGCCCTGTGACAGGTGCGGTGACAGTTTTATCGCCTTGTGTTATTATGAGTGATGTGAGACTTGGCCACCATTGAGCTTTGTGTCTTGAGTATTCACACTTTCTTGTTTACTAACAGAGCTTGTGTTTTTGTGTGTACTGTAGGAAGAGACGTACGACCTCATCTTGGATGATGCCATTGAGTTTGTCCAAGCCCTCCGTGTACCAGGTACAAAGCACAAAGTGAGTGAAGGGCTTTTAGAAAAAATATATAGTGTTTTGACAAGTGTCTGGGGCAATAACAGTATACATAACTTGTCCTACTAGACATACATAGTTAACGGTTCGGCTCTGGGCTAGCCTTCATATAAGTTAATTGCTGTCCTTAGTTTTGGTGACATGTTAGTTGCCGTATAGGTGTTCAGCTAGGGGCAGAGCTACTAGATGCTACCGAGCTAACAAGCAAATAATCATCACAAAAGAAGCCCAAAATAGGTGGCATGACTCTTGCGAAGAAGCCCAAAAAAAGCGGAAATTTAATTAATTTTCTTATTCTTGGAAATATTTTTAATTATTATAAAAAATGCCACTCAAATACGAAGAGGAGTTCAAAAAATCACTTTAATTATTTTGTACAGCGAGAATATGTGCAACTATGAACGAAAGCAGATATTTACTTTTTAAGTTGTCTCCAGGGTCTCCATTCGGTTGAAGGCACTTTTGCCAGTGCATGATTAACACCACTTGTTGATTCCCCCAACGTATGTTTGACATCAGCACTCAACTACACAAAGTCATTGACAAATGCACTATTAGTGAATGACAAATGCGCTATTGTTGAACGTGATGCTGACTAAAATAACTATATTTGCTGGAAAATGTAAATAAGCCCATAAAGCGCAACAAGCGACTGGAAAAATTCTACAAGCAACTCGGTGAAAAAAAGAAGCCCAAATCCGCTTATAAGCAGAACTGGCAACTCTGGCTAGGGGCAGCTGCTTGGACGCATGTCAATCCTCATGCCTTAGGGTCAATTACTGTATGAAAAAATTGTGCAACAAAAAAATTATGCAAACATTTCTTCCAGAAAGTGGGAAATTCCACGCATCTGTGGCATACAAGCAAGATGACATAGTGCATCAAAATCAGCTATGCTTTTAGCAATAAATTGCGTGCCATATTTTTGTCAGCTGGGGGAGTGCAGGGTACTCCACTGAGCTCATTCAAAATGGTTTGAACTTTTTACCAAGAGCCTTTAAGGTAGGCCACATCCTGGGAATGAAGCTCAGTTATGCTCAAGAGGGAGATAAAATCTGAAAAAGAAATGGGAGCTGTGCTGTCTCTGTGAATCAGCAAGATGTGCACGTGACGGGGGGCTTTTGCTTCCGTAATCTTTATTCACAGGACAGCAAACCCGAGCCAGAGCTGAGTGAGCAGGAACGCAAAAAGCTGAGCATTCAAGAGACACGTCGCAGCCTTCCCATCTTTCCCTTCCGAGAAGACCTCTTACAAGCTGTTGCTGAACACCAGGCAAGTCTCCTCGTTGGCTTTGTTTGTTGTCTACCATATGTTTGGTAACCACAATTCACTAAGGATGGCTCGTACAGTAAAACCTCATTCATACGTGCCTGCCAGGGACCAGGCATAACTACACACTAAATGGTAGTGTGCACTAACTGCCAGGTGCAAATATCCTGGCTTGCACTGACACCAAGAATGAATTATAAACGCAGTGCCACATAAAATATTACATATTACCCACTACAATGCCTTTTCTTTCTTGATGTCAAAAGGCTAATTCCGGCTCTTATAGTATGCCGGTTCTCTCGCACGGCTGCCCAACTGCATGCTGTGGCGATGCCAAAGAACATTTCGTAACTGTATTAAGATGGTCCGGAACACACAGCGACGTGTATAGTGGCAGAGCAGACGGAAGCATCTATCGGCTTCCGACGATGCGCCCGTGCACTTCTGTACCGCGATCTGCTACTGTGCAAAAACTGACACTATTTCACTGAAACGCACTACTGCTGCATGTAGCCAATCGTCCCTGGCTCGTTGCATCCACCATGTTGCCTACACAGCTTACACTGTCACTTTCGGGCAGCTTTACTGTACCGTTTGCAGGCGTTTTCTGCGGGATTGTGCTTTGTACTGCTCTACTCCTGACCATGCAAGGGTGCAACGAGTACCTTGTTGCGTCAACACGGCGACAACTAGCTGTCTGAAAGCGATGTGCACTCCGCATCTCCACGATGCTTTAGTGGTACTGCACGAGAAGGTGGCAGCAGACGGAGAAGCACGTTTGTGTGGTCCCCTAATAAAAGCATGCAGTTCATATACAACAGCATTACACTTGCTGTACCATAAGTGCACATTTGGCGGGATAGTGACAGTGTCAGTGCACCAGTGTCAGTTCTTGGTGCCTGCACCCACCTGAGCCGCGCTTTTGAAAGCAGTCCCGCACGGGGCGGTAGCGATTGGTGGCGTAGGGTGCTTAGGGTGTCGCCTAATAAAGTGTGCAGTAGACTTAGAATAGCGCTACATCACATGTGCGGCCAAACATATAGCTGATGCTTATTGTGATAGGGTAGTCCGTGATTAAGTCCTGCGGGCACATTCGTCGGCAGCCGACATCTTGCCTTCGCTCTTTTCCAGTGATCATCCACAAAGGCAGCACCGCATTCATGTAGAAGTCGGAATCATTGATCGACTGGTCTCTGCAGTTATTGAAATGGTGGAAGACCTTTTGCAGTACACTGCGACCTGGGCGAGATAAGGGGCGCGGTTAACTTTTCTGCGCCAAAAATTTATCGTGGTACACACTAACAGATAGGCATAGGGCGAGCCACTATGGCCAGCGATTACCATATTTTCCCGGGTATAACACGTACGGAATTTACCGAAAATTCAGAGCTAAAGTTGGGGTTATATGCGAATTTCAGTGCGTAAGTAGGCTTCACAGCATGGTTTCACAGGAGTGCAAGAAATTAAGCTGCATGTAAATATGGTGGGATCTTTTTTTTTTTTTAAATATAATTTTTATTTTTCTGCGGTTTCTAGTGGGGGTGCGGGTTATGTGCAGAGGCAAGTTATACGTAAGGAAATACGGTACATTACGTTCAATAAGACTTCGTCAGGGATTCGTCACAGCTAAGTTTTAGCAGTTAGTATGTTTAAAGCAGGTACATATTAATGAGGTTTGACTGCACCATCTCCTTGAACCGCTCCAGCCTCTTCCTGAAACCAGCAGCAACAAGGTGTCTGCCAAACTGGAAAAATCTGGAATTGTCGGGGAATTTTTTAAAAACCAGGCCAGGTCATGGGAACTGACTGATGGTAGCCTGTGATACTATCATGGAAACAATCCTTACATTTTATCATAGCCTACACAGTCACTCCTTCGGCTGCATGCACAACAACCGGCTGAGCAGAAGCATAAAAAAAAAGGCAGTGCGTAACTGTTGCTTCTACATATCACTCAGCATATCTCAATTTGCAAACACATTGCTCACGTTGATAAATTTGTGCTTGTTTATCTTGGCCATGATCTTGCTTGGCTTGAAGGCATTCTGGTTATGCCAGACTTACTATCAGCAGAGACTGCAGGTGTCAGCTCTGCACTTATTGTGTAGGATTTGTTGCTGGGCGTCGAGTTGTTGGCATCTGAGGGAACCATTTTAGTGCAATCAAGAAACAGAGTTGAGGAAGAAAGAGACCTGTTGCTTCCTACTCTTGCTCAACTCTTTGTTTCCTGTTTGCACTAATAGCGTCTCTCATAATGATATTGTGGTTTTGGGACGTTAAACCCCAGATATTATTATTTATTATGTTTGCACTAATATGATAGCACAGCATAAGTGCAGCAAGGGTAGCATGGTATAACTGCAGATAAATGTCTGTCATTTCTGTTTCTTAGGATTGTGAAACTTGTGAATACTTTTGTACGCCGTGTCCGTAGAAGAACGAAAGAAACGGGGAATTTAAGGTCTCGTTTTCATTGTAAAACAACATTAATGACAACTAAGACAATCAAGCCAAGGAAAGTATAGGGAATGTTATTTGTAGTAATTGTGATATAAATGTGAAGAAATTAAAATGAACAAAAAGTCAACTTGTCGCCGGCGTGGTCTGAACCTTCAACCTTCGAATATCGCGTCCGATGCTCTACCAATTGAGCTATGGCGACGGTCGTCTTCCCATACACTTTATTGGGTATATCTGTGCATTTAAACCTGGGAGTGTTAGCCAGCGCAGCTCGTAGCCATGATGGCAAGTGTGGAGCACTCTTATTTTTGTCTGCTGGCTTCACGTAACACGTGACCTTTTACGAGCTGTTCTGGTAGATTTGATGCTTCAGGTAGTATGCGAGGGATTATTGGTCAGCTGCCAGCTTGTAACAAGACCAGTACGACTTATCGCCCACAATCCTGCTAAGATAAGCATCTTCAACTGTCTGCTTGCTCGTGCGTGTGGCGTAGTGCAGTTGTTGGGAGCTAGCTGCACTCTTTTAATAGGTGACAACCCAAGTGTGCCAAGCGACTGTTCATTGCTGCCTCCTGGTGTGTGACCATTCTGTGCAACACAATGACCCGCAGTGTGTGTTGCTTGTAAGAACGATAGCAACTCGTCTCCATGTTTATCCAACACAACTAGATACTTACTGCTCTCGTGGCACTCATGCATGGACAGGGGTGGAGTGGGTACTAACATTCTCATGTCAAATACGCACATATGGTACAGCAAGCACCTTTGGCAGTGACCACATAATCTTAGTGGGCACCACACTGCACGTTACTAGCCTGTGAAGATCAGCCACATGCCGCAGCAAATATTGCATTTTAATTAGGGGTGTGCGAATATTCGAAATTTCGAATATTTTTCTAATAGGGTTTGCTATTTGATTCGATTCGCACTGGAATTTTACTATTCGAACTATTCGAAAAGTGACACCTTATATGCTTCACCTCATTACACTCTCGTATTGCGGCAAAGCTGCCTTTCAAGCTCCGTTACGGTCGAACTTTGCCAAGACACAGTCAACGTCCGATTAGAAGTGGTCCCTAGATTTTCAATATGCTTCACCTCATCACACCCCGGTATTGCGGCAAAGCTGCCTTTCAAGCTCCGTTGCGGTCGAACTTTGCCAAGACACAGTCAACGTCCGATTAGAAGTGGTCCCTAGATTTTCAATATGCTTCACCTCATCACACCCTGGTATTGCGGCAAAGCTGCCTTTCAAGCTCCGCTACGGTCGCAAATGTATTAACTCAAAGAAACGCTGGTTCCAACATGGAGGTGAAAGATGTGGCCGAGGTGGTGGCTCAATTAATGCTGTTTTGGACCTGAAATTTGGGCAGGAAGTCCGAAAAATCGGAAGCCGAAGCTTTTTAGCATCCAAAATTTCAGATGTTCTTATATATCGATGTCTACGAGGCAGATTTGGAACTCCGGACTGGGAAGGGAGCACACCCTTGTCTGCCACATCAGTCGGGTTTCCACAGAAGTTGAAAGAAAAGGAGAGGCTGAGGAAATGGCATCTTTGCCTATCACGTGTAAAGTGTTGTCGGCAACACTTTGGTTGCACCAAATCATGTACATAAATAGAATTCAACCTCTACATTGCCTCATTCTTGATAAGAAAACTATGAAATACCACCCCTCCAGTGCTTCATCAACCTAGCGAAAAGAAACACTTTCATGTCGTTATCTCATAAGAATATGCTTAGGAATCCTCTCTAACTGCAATTTCGCTTCGAAGTATTCGAAAAATATTCGAGAAATATTTGAGAAATATTCGAGAAATATTCGAATTTGCTTCGCACCCAAAATTTTGCTATTCGCACAGCTCTAGTTTTAATGAAGTGGCAGAGGTTTTCAATCGGTCACACATCGCTGTATAAATCTGCACACACGCATTGGGGAGAGCTGGACAAGTCATTCACTCAGCTGCCACAGTCGCTGTGTTTCGTATCACACTTTTGAAATGCTCCTTGGTATTGCTACCATTCGCTACTGCATGGTTGAGGCATTATGAGGCGTGCCCACTAAGACATGACACATAATGATAACCACTATGCCTCAAGAGAAAGGTATATATAAAAGCTGCATTTTACCAGTACTTACTCGTTAATACGTACCCGCTTTAAACGTACTAACGGTTAAAACGTAGTTGGGACGAATCCCCGACCGAGTCCCATAGAGCCCAATGCATTCGCTGACCGCTTAAGCCGTAGTGGTTCACCCTATGCCTACCGGTTAGTGCGTACCGTGATAACTTTTTGTGCCATAAAATTTTACTGCGCCGCTCAACTTCCCGACGCTAGAATGTGCCGCCAAAGGTCTTCCGCCTTTTTGAGAAGTGCGCAGATCAGTCGATTCCCGATTCCGACTTCCGCGCGATTGCGGCGACGCCTTTGCGGGTAAGCATCAGGAAGGAACGAAGGCGAGGTGGCGGCCACCGACGAACGCGCCGACATGACTTATCGCCGACAACCTTATCACAATAAGTATCTTCAGCTATCTGCTCGGGTACGCGTGTGGCGCAGCGCTACTTTTTAAGCCTACTGCACGCTTTTATTAGGCGACAACCTGAACGCGCTGGGCCGCCGATCGCTGCCGCTTCGTTGTGCGCGGCCGTCTTCAAGGCTGAAGTTGAATTAATGGCACAAATGCTCGGGCAGGGACGAAGAACTTCAGCCATGTACCAATTGGCTCGACAGCAAACGCTACTAAGCCGTCATCAGGCGCGCACCGCTTTGTAGAAGCGAAAGCAGATCGCTGTTGCGTAGTTAGCGTTGCGGGTAGCGGGCGCCGAGAAACCTCGCTGCATTGACGCTATCACACTAAACGCACGTGTACAATACAGCAAGCGTAGCGCGGTTGTAACCATACTGCACGCTTTTATTAGGCGACCACCCAACGTGCCTCCGTCCGCTGCCAGGACTGCTAGAGCATCGCGGAGTGCGCATCGCTTGCATGAAGCTCGTCATCGCTGCGTTAACCGAACAAGCTACTCGCCGCACTTGTGCACGATCTAGAGCGAAGTGGGTATGAACAACATTCCCACGATAAATGCGCGCGTGCGGCACAGCAAGCGGCCGGTAGTGACGGCGTGAGCCGAGTAGGCGACACGCTGCACGCAACTGGCCGGGAGACGATCGGCTCCACGCAGCCGTACCGCGTTTCACTGGAACTGTGTCAGTTTTCGTTTAGTAGCAGATCGCGGTTAGACGCACGTACATATACCGCGGAAAGCAGACACTGTCCGTTCTGTCGCTATGTCGGTCACTGCGTTGACCGCGTATCCCGGACCCTCCAATAGTTTCGAAATGTTCTTCGGCGTCGCCACTACGCGCTATCAGGCGGTCGTGCGGGTGTGGCCAATGCCACCTAGAAAAAAAATTAAGGCCTGCTCACTGCCGCCGTGACGTCACGCGTCTTGACCGAGCGAGCGAACGCGCGGGAGACAGTGAAGCCATTGCCACTATCGTCTCCTATGAAATGATAAAGCGTTCGCGGCTAGTTTTACATGCGTAACAGCTTTATTTTGCCTTTTGCGTCGGGATTGGCGCTGGCTTAAGGAATGTGTTACGCTTTAGAGTCTTTGGTGATTGGTCTGGAAGCGACTTATTATTGCACTTTAAAATAAGAAAAGATTGTGCGCTATCGAAAATGTGACCGATTTATAAATGCGAAGGTTGATGGCCCCGAAAAGTGACGAAATAAATAAGGCAAGTTTGATTCATCCTTCATTCTTTATTTACACACACACACACACGCACACACGTCACACTGTCCATAAGATGCGCAGAAACTGTTCCTGTTTATTTGGTAAACTGAGAAAAATTGTCGGCACTGCGTCCAGAGATCCAGAGTCAGCCGAGTAGCCCCCATAGGAGCTACTACTGTCCTGCCGGTTCTTGGATCGGTGTACTTGGTAGTCGTCCTTAAGTGTTCTGGCTTGAAATCGAGCTCACACACCTGAAAACCATTTAAGAAAGCGGTTTATCACAGGCTTTCCGCTCCACTGTGATACTTAGTTACAAAACAACAAATTCTATGAGGTGTCTACAGGCATCCCAATTCGGCTGACTTGCAGCAATACACATTTCAAGGAAACAAATTAGGCGAAGGTGCTGGCAAGACTGGCGCATAATTATAATACCGCAGAAAGTGGTCGGAGCACCGGTCAGAAATACTATGTATACAAAACAGATGCACGACGCCACGCACCGCCACTGCTTAGCGTTTCTCACTCAAAAGAAGCCCGCGGTGCTACGCGCAAATAGCGAAATGTTTACCGACCCTGAAGGAAACAAACGCCTGCTCTGAGATTATACTGCCACGCGCGTTTATTGCTCAATTTTTATGAGTTCGGGGTGCGAGCAGCGGAACGCAAAAGGCATCTCTCACACCGCTTCTGAAGTCGCTTGATTGGAGCATGAAGGTGCGTCTACTTCGTTTCGCCGTCGTTTAGCAGCCAAGCTCACCGCGTCTCGGTAAGACGCGCTCGTCAAAAACGGGAAATCTGTGCACTCTCTAGAGACGCTACATCATCGCGGGGGTGAGCGTCTGCGACGCTCAGCTAAATGTGCCTTATGTAAAGGCTTACGCTAACAAGTCAGAAGTGCACACGGCAATATTTTATCGAAATAACTGAACGTGTTAGAGGTGGTGCCTTTAAAACATCTTAAAAGCAAGTAGCATAGACTACACATACCTTTGAATCACGGAGAGAATGCATATCGATGTCATCCCGATGAACGGCACGCTCTCATTTCTCTTTTTGGCCGCCTTGGAATAATGAACCCACTGGAACCTTCGGTACATCGCCAATATCGGCGACACTTGGGCCCACAGCACTGCTCCATTGGGAGAGCTTGCAGGTGTACAACATTCAGTGAACGAAGCACATCACATCACCACGCAGCACTTCACAAACGCAGACCACGGTCTTCAAGCAGACGCCAAAAGAAACACCAGTATACCACGGCAGGCTTCGTCAGGCTTAGCAATCCTGCTCTCTCGAACGGCGTGAGCATGCATGCGCACGTCTACTCAGCAGGAGACGAGGGTCAAAAATGACGTGACGTCAGAGGCCATGCCCGAAGTAGTGAGCAGGCCTGAAAATATTCTAGAGGGCGCTGGTGTGGCGGGATCTTTTCTCCACTTTGGCAAAAAGAAAGAAAAGGCTTTGCAGTGGGTACTTTAGGCAATATTTGCTGTGGCGCTCCATTTATTTGCTGGCGGCGATGGCGTACGCTAGGAGATGCAAATTTGTACTTGGTGTTTAATGCGTACAGTCGACGACCGATAATTCGGACTCCACGGGGAACGTAAATAAGTCCGAATTATCGAATGTCCGAAAAAACGAATGCGCCAGAAAAAAAAAAAAAAAACTTTAAAAAAGTTGTCAATGCGTTGCTGCCCACACTTCCGCTTACGTGCAACCAAGTCCGCCTGTATCTCCGCCAGTGTGATGTGATCGCTGTACGATGACGAGCTGGTTTCGTTCGTGAAGGCAACGCGTCTGTGCGGCGCACTTAGCGGTCCCACAAAGAGGCAGCATGAATGGCGGCGCGGCGCGTTTGGGTTCTCGCCTATTAAATGCATGCACTACGCATGCAACTGCACCAGGCCACATGCACTATCGAGCAGTTGACTGAAGATGCTTATTGTAAGGCTCGTCAGCGATTGAGCCGTACTGGCGCGTTTGCCACCTGCCGCCATCACGCCTCCGTGCATTTCCACTGCTTATCCGTAAAGACATCGCCGCACGGCGCCGTGATAGCGGCCCCTTTGAATTTCCGGTCCGCTTCACCCCATAACACTTCGGCATCGCGACAAAGCTGACTTTCGGACTCTACTACTGTCGCAAACAGGTCGACTCGCGAAAGCGCTGGTTCGAACCTACGAGATGATAGATGCGGCAGAGTTGCGGGCTTTATTGCCTTTCGAACCTGCAATTTTGGCAGAGAGTCCGAAAAATCGGACGCCGAAGAGCTTTAGCGTCCGAAATTTCTGACGTTCTTGACCACTGACGTCTATGGGGCTGGTGACGGTGCCGCGAAAGCGTCCGAATTTTCGAGCATGTCCGGAAAATCGGGCGTCCGAAAAATCGGCAGTTGAATGTATCTGCCGCCTTTCGTTGTCGTCGGCGCGGCCTTCGGCGCTGGCTGTGAGGGCACCGTTGGCACCATTAAACTCAGATCTTTTGAGACAGCAGAGCGTAAAATAAAGCAAGTCTCAAGATAAAAATGAACGCGCGCGCAGAACGCTTTACCGCAGACGCATTCGACAAAATGGCGGCGATAGCAGCGCAGCTAGGGTGGCTAGAATGGGGAGGTTTGCTGAGCGCAGCGCGTTTCCCTTGCCAGACGGGGTCCCTCTGCGCGCCGATGCCGCCAGGGGCGCTGGTGCAAGGGGCGCTGCATGGGACAGCCGCCGCTGTCGCAGATTTTACCCGAATCTAGCCTAGCGCTCGGCAGCGCGGTGTCGTTTTTTTTTTTTTTTTCAGCTTTCACAGTGGGTTTTATTGTACATGGATCATAGCTTTTTAAGCTTGAGGATAATGCCCTATAAAGCGAAAAAGAAAGCTGAACTTTCTTGCTTCATTCCTGACTGCAACTTTGGGTACAAACAGCGGTCTGTGAAAGTTCGAAAAGCTCGAATAACAAATCGAATCGTGTTCTATTCAATCGGGTACTCGAATTGAATAGCACGTATTCGATATGCCGAATATTTTTCAAATAATTATCACTGGCGGAAAGACCCCAAAGGAGCAACACATTAGAACATTGAGGCAGCACTTTTCTAGTTTTAACTGTTGGATTACCAAGATACATGCATGCAGCCGAATTTTTCACTGGACTATCGATACCGTACTAATTACAGATGAAGGTGCTTCTATTTAAAACTTTAGTGCCGCCAAGCGATAGTGTCCTCAATCTGCTATGCTCATCATGAGATTCCTGAGGTTGATTCATCAAACATTGTTTGATTTTTATGCCTCAGTTTTTTTTAAAAGTTGGCGACAAAGTACCGCTTTGAATGCTGAAGAAACCACTGCATATCAACGTACAGTTAAAAATATCTTGTAGGCTGTCGCTGCTTATACGAGCTTACCTCAGTTTACATAACTGGGGCATTTTTTGCCGGTTAAAGTTAATAGTAATGTTCCTTTGTTAATGTTTGTGACTGTTTGTTCCAAGTAAAATATTGTTGAAATATACAACTGTTTGAAAACTGTTGCCTTTTTCGAACACTATTCGAATAGTATTCAATTAGTATTCGATTTGGTTCAAAATTGACTATTCACACAGCCCCGTACAGGTCGTCCACAGAAAAAGCATCTTTGTTCCAAGCACCGGCGTGCAAAAGAAAAAAAAAAGAAAAAAAAAGGAGCTGTTTGAGAAGTGGGCTCGTGTGATACCGAGAGCTAAATCTGAAGAACTGGTGTCCGCCTTGTCTATTACATCGCGGGCTATGTGACAAGGAAGCAGATTCTTTGCATCAACGAACCCTGCAAAGCAGCTTGCCTCATCACAAAAAAAAAAAAAAAAAAAAGAAAACGGACCCGAAATCTTCATCAGGCGCGCCTTACGACTTGATCCAGTCGGTTGAGGACAAGCTGACCACTTTTTAGCACAATTCAACTCCACGCACAGTCCGTTGCAGACATGTGGCAAAAGATCGGGCAAACGTCACAAGTCGGCTGCAGTGAGCATAGCGTTACGTTAACGCAATCTGTTGCACGCTTTTATTGCGTAAGTCGGGTGCACTTCTTTTTAAAAGGAGTCAACGAAAAGGAAGAAAAGAAAGCTGGCTAAGCCCTGTGCTCTGTAGAAAACATTTTATTGCACAGTTAAAATAAGCTTGCTTCGTGTATGAACGTGTTTTCTTTTCAACTAATTTTCCCCCCTCTGCCAGCAAAACGTACACATGACCATCATGTTCATGTGCACGTTTCCAAAACGTCACGACGACGTTTTGGCCAGAAGCCAGTGAATAGTAATGGGTTCAAGTACGAGAGCAGGCAAGTTTTTAACAATATGAATAAGCATTGAAAATGACTTCAATATGTTGCAGGGATGCGTAATTGCAATTTGTAAAACGGCTCAACACAAGCGCAATAAAATAATATTAACGATAACACGGTGCTTAAAAGTGGCGCGCCCGAAGTGCCTCGAGCGAAATTACTGGCGCGCGCAGTGTTACTCGGTATGCAGCCTGCTACATGATAACGCATACGAACGCTATTTTGAAAGGAGGAGATAAAGTCAACCCTTTATTAGTGCACTCGCTGAGCAAGAGCGATTAGCGTTGGAAAGTGTAGCACGCAAAAAATAGCGCGAGCCATGTTCGTCGGACGCTAGCAAGGCTGCGCTGTACGTCGTCTGCTCAACGCCACGCGCCCCTGCGTACAGCGCCCCTTGCGGCATCGGCGCACTTTGGGGACCGGTTTCCGAGGCCGCTTTTCACACCTCCCCCTTCTAGCCACCCTAGCGCAGCGCGGGCATACAGGAACCGGAATGTAGGATGTTCGCGATGTCGATGCGATTTCCCACAGTTGACCAGTGCCTCCAAGATCAGCATTTCCAATTCCAAATCTGAGGCATAAAGTAGCGATCGAAATAGAGCCTCATAGATCCCCAATTAGCTTTCGTTTTGATCTCTGAGGCCATACTTTGTATGGCACGGGTGCCGGAGGAGATAATGGCTGGCGATTCGGCGCGCGCGAGTCTCGGACAGGGTCCGGATTATCGAATGTAGATCTCGCAGCTGTCCGAAATATCGGTCGTCTTTACACATTACTTCTATGGGATCATCGGCGGTGCCGCGCGACTGTCCGAATTACCGAGCATGTCCGAATTATCGGTGTCCGATTTATCGGTCGGCGACTGTACTACCGTTTAGTGCGTAGTTATGCCGCGTTCCCGGCAGGTACGTATTAACGAGGTTTCACTGTACCTACTGAACAGAAACCTGGAGGCTTACAAAGAGGGTTCAACCTAAATACAGGACGATGCAGTGAACGTTGGAAAGGAAAATGATAGGTGTAACCTTAAGGGACAAGAAGGGAGCAGAGGGGGGCCAGGGAACAAACGGGTGTTAAGGACATTTTTGTCGAAATCAAGAAGAAGAAATGGGCAGGGCATGTAGCGCTTAGGCAAGATAACCGCTGGTCATTAAGAGTAACAGACTGGATTCCAAGAGATGGCAAACGCGCGAGGGGGAGACAGAAAGTTAGGTGGGCGGATGAGATTAAGAAGTTTGCGGGTACAGTATAACGTGGCTGTAGCAAGCACAAGACCGGGTTAATTGGCAGAACATGGGAGATGCTTTTGCCCTTCAGTGGGCTCAGTCAGGCTGATGATGATGATAATGATGACGTTGTTTTGGCATGTAACATCCCAGAACTTAATTGTAATATTGTTATCTCTCCAAAGCACAACACCCTCCCCTGGTTCTCTCCCAGTATCTGGTAATATACTGCTGTTAGTAATGTAGCATGTGATAGGTGATGTGATCGGGACATATCAAAAGTTGAGGAGCACTGGGGAGAGCACAGTTGCCCTTCACCAGATTGAGGTGGCACATCCTACCAAGAATTTGTCTGCTGAAGGGAGTGCAGCAGGTAGACAGTAGTAGGTGGCTGCTCCCCCGAGTATTAACTTTTTAAGTTTACAACATAGCATTGCATAAGATAATATACAAAGATAATGTAATGGGTGTATGTAGATGAAGCCTATGCCACTGTTGTAATGAACATATAATGTGTGTATGCACCATGTGCATAGAACCAAGTTGGACTTTGTTGGTCTGCATTTCAAAAAAATAATTATGGAATATTTTCTGTTACAGGTGCTGATTATTGAAGGTGAAACTGGCTCAGGCAAGACGACACAAATTCCCCAGTACCTTTATGAAGCAGTGAGTTGCTACCCGCCTCCTTATTCCGTCTGATCCCCTTTCTTTTCTCAGTTTCCTTGAAAAACCTGATTTCACTTGTCGTATTTATTCAAATGTAGTTTGATCTTTTTTTCCCTGAAATGTTACCCATTGACCTGTACTCGTGACCAAAGAAACTTGACCCATCTTCGTGATCTACACTAGCAAAAGTACTGAGCAGCTCCACCATCACGTCCACCGTTCTTCAAGCAGTGCCAGCTACACTAGTACATTACGTGTACGTATTTGCAGTAAATTGTCACACCACAAAAATAAAAAGGGGAGATAGCATTAAGAACTCAAGTAAAATGTTCGGAGATGACTCGTGAATGCTGCCAAATACAGTTCCGACTCGGCCACTGTAGCTGTGCACGCCAGTACACACAGCCAAGATCTTTAGTTGACATATAAAACCTTGGAAATGAGAACGGCACCATCCACGGAACCATGATTACTGTATGCGATTCCATTGTCACTAGCTGTCGCAGGCAAACTAAACATGGGCAGCACACTTTCACGACCACCCACAAACCCAAGAAACACAAAGACAATGCAATCAGATCGCGGGAAATATATGAAACCACCTCAGATGATGATGAGCTCACATCAGCATGACAGCTCCGGACAATAGAGACGAATGTAAAAGGTCTTACTTTTTTTAAGTGTGTGAAATACACCATGTGTACCATCCTCGAATAGAAAACACAAATCTCACTGGCCATGCTTTGTGTCAGGCCATGCTGACACATCAAGGGTTTTTTGTGGGCTTGTTATAAATAGGCCGTGGTTATTGTAAACAAAGGTGCGTCCACCTTTCAGCTTTTCAAAAGATATGGGTAGACCTATGTTCAAGTACTAACTTTTTTTATTTCTCTGAGAGCATAATATATATAGGGGTCGGCATATTTTCGAGTAAATACTCTATGATTAATTTATCCTATTTGGGTGCACCAAGGGTGGAAAAGCAAACAGTGTACAGCACTTCTTACTCATGTCGACCAGCATTTTTTATTTGCCTTTTGCCTTAACTGTCTTGTAAGGCACAAGATATATTACATTCGTAGCAAATTGCTAATGAGTTGTAGGTGGGAGCCAATATCAAGTTCTGCATTACATGTGTGGTGCTTTATTATTAAGGAACCTTGGTGGCACATTCACTTTGTTGGGTGTTTGTCTATTTGTACCATAACCTCAGAAGTGTTAGCCATCCTTTCAACTGCAGGTGTCACGTATAGTATGTGAGCTTAAGAGCAGGTAACTATCGAATAGAACGTCTTATGGCTACCTAAAGGCATCAAGCCTGCCTGCGTTGAGGCCCTTACAGTGTAGGTGAGGGTTGGTTCAATGGCATTGTCAACTGCATGTCGTCGTAGGTTCCAGTGTCCTTCAAGCAGCCTTTGAGGGATTTTTTTTTATCTGACCTCTTCTGTGAAAATATTTTATGCCAGGGTGCACCAAAAATTGACTCAAATCATTTCCATCTCAAAACTTCCACCAATAAAGGGGCACACGTATTGCTCAGATGTGTCTTGTGCTGGTAGGGCAGAATTGAAGGCGTCCTTGAAATAGACTATCTGTCAATAAAGCACATCTTCTTTGGCCACCTTAGGAATCAAGTCGGCTGTTTCTTTGGCAAATTCAGTATATTGGATACGTGAATATTAGAACTTGTTGGTAGCTGTCATTTGTAGACTATTATTACAATGTTTTGTTAGAGCAGGGGTCGCAACCTTTTGAGGTGGAGGGCCCAGTATGTGTGAAGCCGACACAGCGGGGGCTGGATAGTGGTTGTGGGCTTTGCAGTCAAAGATAAAAAATTTGGCGAATTGACAGTAATGTTCAAAATTAAAATAAAAATCTAGAGCTGTGCGAATAGCAAAATTTTGGGTGCGAAGCGAATTCGAAGAATAAAGATTGAGTGCGAATCGAATAATTTCGAATAATTTTCGAATATTTCTCAAACATTTTTCGAATAATTCGAAGTGAAATTACAGAAAAAGTTGCAGAGAATCCCTAAGTATGTTCTTGTGAGATAGCAACATGAATGTGTTTCTTTTCGCTAGGTTGATGAAGCGCTGGTGGGGTCATATTTAATAGTTGTCTTCCTTATCAAGAATGAGGCAATGTAGAGGCCGAATTGTATTTATGTACATGATTTGGTGCAATCAAAGTGTTGCCGACAACACTTTACACGTGATAGGCAGAGATGCCATTTCCTCAGCCTCTCCTTCTCTTTCAACTTCTGTGGAAGGCCAACTGATGTAGCGGACAAGACGCACTTTCAATCAGACGTTGACTGTCTCTTGCCTAAGTTCGACCGTAACGGAGCTTGAAAGGCAGCTTTGCCGCATTACGGGGGTGTGATGAGGTGAAGCATATTGAAAATCTAGGGACCACTTCCAATCAGACGTTGACTGTCTCTTGCCTCAGTTCGACCGTAACGGAGCTTGAAAGGCAGCTTTGCCGCAATACGAGAGTGTAATGAGGTGAAGCATATTGAAAATCTGAAGGGGTCACTTTCAACCGGACGTTGACTGCATTTGTCTTTGGGAAGTTCGAATAGTTCGAATAGTAAAATTTCAGTGCAAATCGAATCGAATAGCAAACACTATTGGAAAAATATTTGAAATTTCAAATATTCGCACACCCCTATAAAAATCATGTTTACTTTCTGCACCTTTAACGTTTAAAACATGTTTAAAGCTGCCATGTCTGCCTTCGGATAAGAAGTGACAAGGGACATGGGCGGCGTTCTCATATCATGCCGGGGGCCTCATAAAACTGCCCCACGGGCCGCAGGTTGCCGACCCCTGTGTTAATTTTGCCTTTAGCATGCAGCTGTAGTATAGTAGTATTTGAATGTTAGTGAAGAATAGAAAAGAAGGGCAGTTTGGAGTATAACTACTCATAAAATTAATGTGCAAAGGGCATGTGATGTAATATTTTATGTAAAACTTGTATAGCTGTCACTTCAGCCATGGTGTTGCCACAGTTAGCATGTTCCACCACGTGCATAGTTGCCACGTATGTTGAACTCGTGCGTGTGTGCATATGATGTTCTCATAGAGAGTGACCGACACAGTCTCGGACATGGTTTGTCACACCATTCCAGTACAGCTAATGGGCCTTAGTTCCCACCGTATTTCTTTTTTTTTTTTCTTTCTTTCAGGATGTGGAAGGGGTGGATGTTTTCTTTGTTTTGCATGGTCTACTGCAGTTTTGCATATATCGGACTCTGTGTGCAAAATTGAGATGATTGAAATTCATGCAGGCAGAGTGGGCCTTTACCAAGGCTGTGGTAAATAATTCTTGACAGTTCAAGGGTTAATATTTCACTTTCTGATCAACAAAAAAAGAAACTGAAAAATAGTCCATTTTTTTAAAAGCAGTATGTATGTTGCTCACGGATTGAAGTGCGACATGAAAACTTTTAGTTTAATGACTGCTATGCGCAGCCACCCAAGATAACCGCGTCATGCTGCCACGAATCTGGCCACTAAAGTTGATGTTGACTCTGATGTAAGTGTACAAGGTGAAATTACGCTGATATGATGCAAGCTACAGACGGTGGAAACAAATGTACGTGCATTACTGAGCCCCATATTGTCGCGTTTCAATCTGTGTCAGTGTACTTTTTTACAGAATCTCAGTACTGAACTGGGAAATGGTCTATGAGGGAATTGCAGCACAGCTGTAACTTTTCTATAATAATTATTTTTAATTGCGAGGTTCAAGAAATGCATGTAAACCATGGGAATAGCTCCACCTTGTGCAGCAGAGGACACATGCTATCTCACTCTTACTTTTTAAACTGAGGTTCTCAAGTTCTCTTTGTTGGCTGCCCCTCTTTTCAGGGCTATACAGCCGACAAGATGAAGATTGGTTGCACTCAGCCGCGACGAGTTGCTGCCATGAGCGTGTCTGCGCGGGTCTCTGAGGAGATGGGTGTCAAGCTGGGAAATGAGGTGAGTGGCCGGACGGCGCATGGGCTACTTGTTCGAGAAGCAGGTTTGATGCCGGAGGCATTTTCGAAAAAAAAGAAACTCCTTGAAGCCGAATTTTCAGAGGAGCTGAACAGTTTTGGGGGGCCTTTGTTTAACATATTATACTATATTTCTTGCAACAACTCATGTAAGGGTTTTTACTAGGGGTGTGCAAATATTCGAACTTTCGAATATTTTTCGAATAGTGTTTGCTATTCGATTCAATTCGCACCAGAATTTCACTACTTGAAGTATTTGAACTTCAGGACAATAAATATAACGGTATCATCCGCTAAAAATCAAGTCACAGCGCTTCTAAATGATGCATGGAAATTCAATTCTGCAATGAACTTTGACCTATCAGAAAGCTTTACGGCCGTCACCACACTCTGACACTATTTTAGACATGCTAGCTCGATCAGTGCGCTCAGACTAGAAGAAGTGTAGCGCAAAAGTGCGATGCACAGCACTGCTGATACCGCACCTAATCGAAAGAAAAAAAAAAGGGCTAGCACAATGCACCCTCACAGAAAGTGAAATTTATTCTGCTGACAGTTCCTTTCGTTCAGTGATCCAGTTTTGCTGGCTTTGAGGTCACTTCTGGAAACTCCTCGATCGCATGCCGACTAAAGGGCCGTTACCTTGACAAGTTCGGTCTGCACGGAGCTGTTTGAGAACGACTGCAAGCTTGTCATCAAAGTCCGGATATTTTCCCAATTTCAACCCGCAGAAACATTTCCTGGTTGACGTGCAGCTGAAAATCTCCTTCCTTTGTTTGCACCACTCACGGACACAGGTTTTGGGCACGCAAAATGGATGCGACGTAGCTGCCCTCAGCGTGCAAACTTTCCTTTGATATGAGCTTTCATAACAAAAGGGGCGCGTACCATTTCCACTTTGCTGGGAACATATTTGATGCACACAGACCGTAGTTGAGCCATAATACTGCGCGGACATCGTCATTTTGTCATGGCGATGTCACTACTTCTGCCACTGATGGTCAGCTGTTGATAATGAGTGAACGGGATTTCGGTTTCATACTCGATCGACTCTTTATCTGTTGGTTCTAAATATACATATTGTGGTTATTTTCCTTAATAGGATAGGTTACAAGAGGAGCGCATTGTCCAACTTATTGACTGCTTGAGCAAGTTGTACGCCGCATATGCGTTTACTGTTTACAAAGAGTTCCTTGACAGTCGATGGTGGCTGCGTACAGTTTAACAGTTGCTTGAGTTTTTTCCATACATCTGTTCCATCACAGTATTGCCTCTAAAACTGCTCATGCAGATATCGGTTCTTTTCACTTCTAAGGAAAGAGGTTAGCTTATTTCTTTATAGTTTAAATATTTCAAAGTCAGTATCTAGTCTGGTCATAAGAAACTTCTTGAACAATCTCATTTTTTTGTTTAATTCTTTCTTAGCATTCATGGTTAAAGCCATGGTTTACGACCATTACCCTGTCTTGATTACTAGTATTAGATGCTCATGGTAGATGCATTTAAAAGGGGAAATAAATGCCTCATAAGCTGCATCTGCAGTTTCACTACAGCTAACTTATCCCAGTCTTTGTTTTCAGACCTTGAAAGGAAAGCATGTAAGGTTTGAGGTGTGATTTTCTGAGTTTTTATTTTTGTCTCTGCATCCTGGAGCTTATAAAATGTTTTACTGATGTTCTTGCAAGCAGATAAATAGGAAAGTCGTCGCTGATGAACACCTGTTGTATTGTTGAGGAAGTCTGTATATCCACCGCATGACCAAGTGAATTCAGTTTGTAAAATGACTAGGCTTGTGCGAATAATAAATTTTAAGTTCAAAGCGAATAGCGATTTGGTTGGACAATTTTGAATCGAATTCGAATAGTATATATATCACATACAGTTGAACCCGTTTATAACGAACTCGAAAGTGTCGCGAAAAGTGGTTGTTATATCAGTAGTTCGTTGTATATGGACTCGCCCTTAAAAACGTGCACTTAGCGGCCAAGCCGGTTTTTTTTTTTTCCTTTGCACTTCTATTAAAGGGCTAACAACGCCTTCGGTGACAAGCTAAGCCTTTTCGCGTCGTGAAGCGACGCCCGCTGCGTGCTCACGAGTGAATTAACCGCCTTTGCAATGAGCTGACACCATTTCACCGAAGCGCGGTACCGCGACGTGGAGCCGATCGTCCCTGGCTAGTTGCGTGCAGCGCGTCGTCTACTCGGGTCGCGGAGTCACTGCCGGGCCGCTTGCTGTATGCCGTATGCGCGCGTTTGTACGTTCTTCGTGCTTGCTTCACTCCGGATCGTCCATGGATGCGGCGGCGAGCCTCTTCGGTCAACGCGGCGAAAACAAGCATTTTCCAATCAACGCGCACTACGCCTCCGCGATGCTCTCGCGGCACTGCACGACGATGCGCGGCGCACTTCAGTTGTCACCTAGTCAGACACGCAGTATATGCTCGCTGTCAGTGCATCGATGTTTCTCGGTGCCCGCGCCGCTCAAAAACAGCGAGCTACTTTCGTTTCTACAAAGCGACGCGCACTTTAAAGCGGTCTCGCACGACGCGGCGAACTTGCGAACGGCAGCATGGCGCGCTCGTACCGCCGTCAATCCGCAGTGTACGGCGTGCGCCACACGCGCAGCCGAGCAGATATATCTACAGATGACTGTGATAAGGTTGTCGGCTATAAGGCATAATGACACGTTCATCGACGGCCGCCACCTCGCCTTCGCTCTTTTCTGATGCTTATCCGCGAAAGCATCGCCGCAATCGCGCGGAAGTCGTAATCACCGATCGACCGGTCTCTGCCGTTACCGAAAAGACGGACGACCTTTCGCGGCACATTGTGGCGTCGACGAGTTTAGGGACGCAGTGAACCTTTTTGCGATGGAAAGTTATCGCGGTTATCACTTCTTGCATGTATGCCTTCTTGCGTTCCAAGGCATTGTTTGGTTCATCGCAGGCGGTCGTAGCTGCAGAGAACGGCGTCAGGATAGGGTACCGTGCGAAAGCTGACCGCAAGGCTTCATGCTGCCTACTATTTTTTTTTCCTCACTGCCATTCTGCACTGAAGAAACGCCTGGAAAGTGAGCGACCTCGCTCGCAGCGTCCGAATACTACGTGCGGTGCTCGCCGATCTGGGATATCTTAGTCGCGAGCACCTTGGTCGCGAGTAAACTGGAGCGGGGCACGCGCGAGCGCGTGCCCCTGTCACGCTTTAGAAGGAATGTTTTAACTTTTTTTCGCTTCGTATGCGCCATATTTTTACCGCGACCGCGTCTGAAGTGTTCGTTGTAAAAGTAGCAGGCTTTGAAAAATGTTCGCTATATGTGGACGCAGCTTCAATGGTTAGCATAAGAAAATCGTAAGTGCACCCAAATATGGCCGTTATAACCGATAGATCGTTATATGTGGGATCGTTATAAGTGGGTTCGACTGTATTACAAAGAAAAATGAGCATATTTGTCATGATCCAACTAACCTGCACAATTTTTTTTAATTGAAACAAGGCATGTGCAAATGTCATTCTTTTTGGTTCAAAGGGAAGTGGAAGCAACTTTGAATATTAGCAGGATTTGACTTTCAGTAGAATGCAAGTAGTAACCTGTAACCTGGTTTTTAATACTTACAACTTACGCCTTGTTCTTAGATATAAATATGAAATAAAGAACAATATTCCAATGCTTTCAGATTTGGCAGAGTTAGCCGAATACTCTTCTTCGTATCCCTTACGGCTCATGAGAAAGTACGAAACAAGAACACCACGCACACATTACGGGGCCCAGATGCTAAGAATAACATTGCCCTCTGTGTTAAATCTTTTATCGCAAAATGATTTTGATATTTTCTTGTTGCAGGCCTGCGCTTCATGCTTTTTTCGTGAGCTGATATCTAAGATGTCAGTTATCTTTGATGTTTTTTTTTTTCCTTTTTTTTTCTCTCGCTGAATTACGTGTACCTGTTGCGTTCTTTTTGGTGGCTATGTGCAAGAATAATGTATGCTCTCTGTGTGTTTATACTTATGTACGCCAGTTTTTGGTATACTGTCACTGCATGCTGCACTGTATAATTGGCTGGGAAGCCTAGTCAAGCTCACAAGAGCTTTTTCTTCCCATGCCCTCTACTTCCTGAAGTGGTAAATAAATGATTGATTGATTGATTCATTCATTCATTGATTCATTGATTGATTGGAAATACATTATGTTTTAAACTTTAGAGCATATGAGCCGGTGTAACAAGCTTTTACACTTAATAAAATGACGAATCAATGTGAGGGTAATTTGTTGATTTGGCCTTGAAGTGGGGCTTCACGGCAGTGCGGATTTCCCCTGGGTTGGTGTTTTCACGGCATTGCAGGTGGTTTCACTGCAGTGAAACCATCTTTACAGGCGGTTACATGCGGTTTATATGTGTCTGTTCGTTCATAATTTAAATTCGTTTTGAAGTGAATTCGAATATTCGAACTGTTCGAATATTCGCACCAGCCTACTGTTTTGCATTAGAAGAAGGTTAAAGCGTACTTTATCCAGAACCCATAGTCCCAGGTGCTGCGAACTCAAAGTGTGACTGAGTGTCTGCTGTTGCTTCCTGAATACAATACGACATGCATACTAACCTGTATGCATGTCGTTCAGGTGGGCTACAGCATCCGGTTCGAGGACTGCACATCTGAGCGGACAGTGCTGAAGTACATGACGGATGGCATGCTTCTCAGGGAGTTCCTCTCAGAACCTGATTTGGCCAGCTACAGGTATGACAACCTTCACGTCTTTTTGCATTTGTAGTGTCGTTAGGTGAACTTGTTTAGCACTGCTCTCCACCCTACGATTTGTTGACTGTCTCCATGCATAATGTTTGTTTTATGCAGTTGCTGACCTATTACTAATACTGATCATCACTGACAGAGGGACCACTTTTACGGCTGACCTAACTCAAGCCATTCTGCGATTGCCACGCGCGCTTATTTTATTTTAATGTGATCGGGCTTCGCCCACAAAAACCTGCCACCAGCCCTCATCCCAGGCCGCGCTGCAGTCTTTGTAAACTTCGCGATTGTTTCAGACTGTTCCGCTAAGATTACGCACAAGGCACGAGTAACTGAGTTTATTCTAGAGCTAACACGAGCACCAGCAATAACGCTGGAAGGTTTGATAAGGCAGGTATAAAAGCCGAGGAATTTCGCAGGCGAGCAGATTACCGACAACCGATGTCTGTGCTTGTCGCTTTCGCTGCAGTTTGATTGCTACTTCTTTTGCTGGGCAGAAGTTTGCCTAATAAAGCGTTTCATCTTTACCAGCTGCATTTTGCTTTCTCCACTGTCACAACCACGTTACAGTATGGACAACCCATAAAATAAGACACCAGAGTCACACTATAAGCCGCACCACTCTAGAATCGACGGAACATTTTTCAAAGGCTGCATACGTGCAAAATATTTAGATCAAGCAACCATGTCTATCTGAGAATGGAAGCATGGTGACCGGGATGATTTGCGTACGTTTAAATTTACAAATGTTCAAAGGTTAACATCCAAGGATCAGCAATGCAGTTAACACAGAGGGGAAAAAATACATTATGGAAGAAAGTCAATTACTTATTTTTCAGGCCTCAATTGTGCAGGCAAGATCCCGAGAAATTTTTACAGCTATAATCCATGAACAGCTAACAGCTACCAGTACTGCTTAATTTTCAGCAGTTGATTGCTGGTTCATGACCGCCTAGTGGCCTTTGCACCGTCAGGTGTGAGCTGTACTGTGTTTCTAAGAAGCAATGTTTGTATACTACAGTCGAACCCACTTATAACGATCCCACGATTTTCCTATGCTAACCATTGAAATTGTGTCCACATATAGCTAACATTTTTCAAAGCCTCCCACTTTTACAACGAACACAGACATGGTCGCGGTAAAAATATGGCGCATACGAAGAGAAAAAAAGTTAAAACAGGTCTTCTAAAGCGTGAGAGGGGCGCGCAATCGCGCGTGCCCTGCTCCAGATTACTCGCGACTAAGATATCCCAGATCAGTGAGCACCGCACGCAGATTTCGGACGCTGCGAGCGAGGTCGTTCACTTGCCAGCCGTTTCTTCAGTGGCAGAATGGCAGTGAGGAAAAAAAAAAATAGGAGGCAGCATGAAGCCTTGCAGTCATCTTTTGCACGGTAACCTTTCCTGACGTCGTTCTGTGCAGCTACGACCACCTACGATGAACGAAGCAATGCCTTGGAATGTAAGAAGGCATAAATGCAAGAATTCAAGTGATAACCGCGATAGCTTTCCATCGCACAAAGGTTCACTGCGTCCCTAAACACGTCGACGCCACAATATGCCGCAAAAGGTCGTCCGTCTTTTCGGTAACGGCAGAGACCGGTCGATCAGTGATTACGACTTCCGTGCGATTGCGGTGATGCCTTCGTGGATAAGCATCAGAAAAGAGCGAAGGCGAGGTGGCAGCTGCCGATGAATGTGCCATTATGACTTATAGCCGACAACCTTATCACAATCATCTGTAGATATCTGCTCGGCTGCGCGTGTGGCGTACGCTGTACACTGTGCGGATTGACGGTGGTATCAGCACGCCATGCTGCCATTCGCAAGTTCGCCGCCGCCACGTCGTGTGAGACCGCTTTAAAGTGCTCGTCGCTTTGTAGAAATGAAAGCAGCTTGCTGTTGTTGAGTGGCGTGGGCACCGAGAAACGTCTATGCACTGACAGCGAGCGTATACTGCGTGTTTGACTAGGTGACAATTCAAGTGCGCCGCGCATCATCGTGTAGGGCCGCGAGAGCGTCGCGAAGACGTAGAGTGTGCGTTGCTTGCAAAAATGCTTGTTTTCGCCATGTTGAACGACCAGGCTACTCGCCGCACCCGTGCACGGTCCAGAGTGAAGCAGGCACGAAGAACGTACAAACACGTGCATATGGCATACAGCAAGCAGCCCGGCAGTGACTCCGCGAGCCGAGTAGGCGACGCGCTGCACGCAACTAGCCAGGGATGATCGGCTCCATGTGGCGATACCACGCTTCGGTGAAACGGTGTCAGTTCATTGCAAAGGTGGTCAATTCACTCGCAAGCACGCAGCAGGTGTCGTTGATGCGAAAAGGCTTAGCTTGTCACTGGAGGGGTTGTTAGCACTTTAATAAAAGTGCACAGAAAAAAAAAATGCCTTGGCCACGAAGCGCACGTTTTTAAGGGCAAGTCCACATACAACGAACTACTGATATAACGACCACTTTTCGCGACACTTTCGAGTTCATTATAAACGGGTTCGACTGTACTACATTTATCTCGCTTCTCGTAAGTTACTCCATTGTGGGTGCAAGGCTGTCTTGTGCCCTGCTGTGTGTACGACACCAGGTGCTTCTATGAGCCAATGCTACATTTTAGTGCTCCCACTTTGTCAGGGTTTTGACACAGTTGGCTCGAGCAAGAATAATAAGGGGACTGGGGGACTCAGTTTCTGTCACCAATAATTTTATGAAGTCAAGAAAAGCATGAGGTAAATGGCCTGTTGTTTAATTCAAGTGTAAGATTATCGACAAAAAGAAAAGGCAAATTGCTGCCATTTGGATCCGAATCCACAACGTGCACATGATGCATGGAATGCTCTATTTATTTATTTATTTATTTATTTATTTAGTAAATATTCTTTCAAGGACAAAGGCAGTAGAGAAAGGAGTTGTAAGTTATTAAAAAGCAAATGTGCAGTGGAAAAGTAGTAAAAAATATTTTGGAAGGCGATTTTGAAGTTTACAGTAGGGGTGTCCAAATATTTGAACTTTCGAATATTTTTCAAATAGTGTTTGCTATTCGATTCGATTCGCACCAGAATTTTACTATTCGAAGCATTTGAACTTCCGGAAGATAAATACAGTCAATGTCCGATTTTTTGGACTTTCTAGGGACGGTGAAATTGTCCAAAAAAACGAGTTCATGCTTTTTTTTATTTCGCTCAAACGGTCAAATCGCCACAGCCACGTCCGAAATAGCTTTAATGCCTCCCAGTACACTTTTCAGGCATTTTGGTGCGCTCTGAGGCTCTTTTGATACGTGCCACGAACCCCGATTAACTACGTGCGAACCACCAATTGCAAATTTGTGTCTCGTGATGAGCACCGCTGATACCAGCAGAGCGTAGAATAGATTACGGCTCTCTCACACGGAGCGTCGGGAAACGATGACGTGGTGCACAAAGATTGTGGCGGAAGAGTGGACAACTCATCTGGCTTTCCCCGATACGTGTGCGCACGTAAACGATGCGCACAGGCATCGCCAAATCTCCACCGATACGCAGCATTTGCTGCTGGGTGAAGCCGATCGTTCCTAGTTGTGTGCAGCATATCGCCAACTAAGCTGACGTCGTCACTGCCGGGGCGCTTGCTGTACCGTACGCACACGTTTGTCGCGAAAGTGTTCGTGATGCCCACTCTGTTCCTGACCACACACGGGCACGGCGATGGCGAACTGCTTACGTTCGTGAAAGCAACGCGTCTGTGCGGCGCACTTAGCGGTTTCGCACAATGAGGCAGTATGAACGGCGGTGCGACGCATTTGGGTTACACGCATACCACTGCGCTGGGCCACATGCGCTACTGTGCAGTTAGCTGAAGATGCTTATCATAAAGGTTGGGCGCGTTTGTTGCCTGTCGCCATCGCGCCTCCGTGCATTTCCGGTGCTTATCCGTAGAGACATCGCCACCCTGTGCCGTGACAGTGGCCCCTTCAGAGTTTCAATATGTTTCACCCTATCACACTGGCATTGCGGCAAAGTTGCCTTTCGGACTCTGCTAAGGCCGCAAACAGATTGACTCACGAGAGCACTGGTTCGAACCTATGAGATGATAGACACGGCAGAGGTGGGGGCATTTAATTAATGCTGTTTCAGGCCTGAAATTTGGGCAGAAAGTCCGAAGAGTTTCCGCGTCCGAAATTTGAGATGTTCTTATCATTGACATCGATGAGTGGCCTGTTACTGATCAGGGTAACATGGGGTTTCTTCACTGCAGTGTCATCATAGTGGACGAGGCACACGAGCGCACACTTCACACAGACATCCTGTTTGGCCTGGTCAAGGACATTGCACGATTTAGGCCAGACCTCAAGCTGCTGATCTCCTCAGCGACCCTGGATGCTGAAAAATTTTCTGAGGTGAGAACCCATGTCTGTTTCATCAATGCAACTTGGGTGTTAGCAGCAAGCTTAACTTTGTCACCAACATTGTGGTGACCTACAAAAGTGCTATATGAAGTAGCAGCATCAGGTTGGAGACTGCAACTTTTGTTTTCATTATTTCTCTTTGTTATCGAAGGAATATGTCGTCATACATGCCAGCTACGTGGTGATGGCACAGCTTGCTGTCTCTTCACCCAAGAATCATGGCCCCAAAAATCATTGCCATGGCAAGAATTATTATCAGTCTGTGTACCAAAAATGACCTCCAAAAAAAAAGCTGGGCCTAGTTCATGTTTGTGCAAAATTCAGCGAGTGCCAGTGACTATAACTCCATGACTAGTTTTAGGGGCGAAGCTCCTTAAGGCGGCACCCGTTCGTCCCTCGTAGTAGTAGTAGTAGTCGTAGTCCGTAACAAGTCTTACGCTTTGACCTCCAAGGTGGTGCCGGTTGGAGATTTTTCCTGTGCGTTGTTGAACAATAAAAAATTCGCAGCGTGCGCGTTAACTAAAAGCCGAATTCTTCTGTCTCTCGTTCCCCATTAGCAGCCATTGGCATGTTCCAGTAGGAAACGTTAGTAGAAGTAGAAGTGTAAGTGTTAGCTAAAAGCCGACTTCTTCTGTCTCTCATTCCCATTAGCAGCCATTTTTTACCTCCAAGGTAGTGCCTGGTGAGATTTCTCCTGTGCGTGATTAAACAATAAAAATTTTGTTCAAAACGCCGTTGATTGATGAAATAAACCAACGAAAGATGCCAGATGTTTTGTAAAAGCAGAACGAAAGAACGCCAGATGTTTCTAAAGCAAAACGAAAAGACGCCAGCTGCTTAACGAAAGACGCCAGATTTTTCTAAAGCAATGGTTTTCTAAACAATGAAAATTCACAGCGTACATGTAAAATAAAATGAGCTGCAAGTCGTCATAACTCATCGAACTTTTAGTATAAACGCGCCCGATCTCACGTCGGTGATGATGTACTGGGCAGAATTCACGGAAGATTCACGGTTTACCGATGAACCTCCGCAGCTTCGCCCACTCATCATCATTCACTCCGTGGATATGCTGTGATTTTTTTGTATCCTTGGGTGAGTTACTGTATTTACTTGATTGTTGGTCAACCCATTTTATTTAAATTTGAAGTACAATGTTCAGGGGTCTTAAAACCAAACCTAGTACCGCCAACTGCCAATTATGGCTGGACAAATGAGAAATTGATGATGCTGTGGCATGGTTACAGCATTATGTTTGCTTTTCGGCTTTCTGTAGTAAATATTTATTCCACACGCTTGTTTTGAAGAAATTTTTCTTTTTCAACTATGTTTTACGAAGCCGCTGTTCACTGTCAGAAGTGCCGCTTGGTGACTGAAAGAGCATCAACGATCAACACTCCCATAAGAGCCATGCACGCCATTTTTTATGTGCTGATTGTTGCTGGAAGAGCCTCTGTTTCAATCAGTACGGCACTCCTGATGACGATCAACAGCTCAGCGGCGATTTGTTTGGAGGGCACCAGTAGTTGATGCAAGAGCTTCTGTATTTTTTATGCGTCTTTTATTATTACTTATTGTTATTATTTTTTCACAGCTGCATTTGGCAAGCAAGCTGGAATTAAAATCTATGCGCTGTGGCCCTTCTGGCCCCACAACGCGACGCCTTCCACTTTCTCGCTTTCACCTGTCCCTTCGCTCACCGCACGTGCTTCGGGTACAGATGCTTGCCTGAGCCGCTGCTGAGTTTTGTTATCTACCGTGCAGAAGTGACCGTTGGTGGGGCAGCTATGCGAAGATTTACTGACGCCGCCGATCCCACTGGGGCATGTGCCTCAATTGTGCTTGATCATTGTGCTTTATTGTCATGAGTGTCTTGGGCCAAAAAAACAAAAAAAGCTTTCAGCGCTCGTCCACAGCAGCATTCAGTAGGGCCGCAGGTTCATTCTCCATGCTGAAAAAAACGAACAAGTGCATAGTGGAACACAAGTTGGGAGTTTTTCAACAGGTAGTGCGGCTGCAGCAAATGCAATGTGTTGCTAAGCACTAGGGTTTTCGTGGGCTGAGGTCTGGGCACTTTCCGGAGCTCGCAGCACACGTGAATGAACTACGCAGTCGGTCTTGGTTTCTCTTGGTGATGCACAATATATCGTCACGCAAGAAGTTTGTGTCTTCGCCTCGGAAACGGGAATGCCGATGACACGAGGCCAGCAGGGCCTCGGAATTGAAGTTCATCATGAGGGCTATCTTGACGATGTTGAGTGAGCACGTGTAGTCATTGCAGCGACTACGTAAATAAATTTCTTTGGAATGCACTTGCGCTTTTTTCTTCTTTTTTTTTATGTGTGATTTTGGGGGTTGATCTATATCCAAGTTGATTTACTATCATGTAAATGCGGTAGCTTTAATAGCTTTAAACCAAAACAGCACAGATGACTGGAGACCAGACGAAGACACACTAGACTCGCAGTGTGTTTCCTTCATCATCTGTGCCTTACATCATATCTGGTCTTCGGTTGTTTGCGTTGTTGTTCCCTGTTCAAAGCGGCTGCTGTAAATTGTTGTCTGCTAAACTTTGACTGTGGTGCATTTGTCGAAAAGGATGCTACCATCTTAGACTCGCGCCACATTTGTCTGACCAATAACGGAATGTGAAACTCGGGCAGTATTTGACGTAACTTCCACTCCGCTCCCATGGTGCCAGTTCAGTTCAGCCAAAAAAGAAAAGGTATAAAAACAAGTGAAGCTACATTTGGAACAAGTGGTATACAGTAGACTCTCATTAAATGGAACCTGAAAGGACCAAGAAATTATGTTTCATGTAACAGGAGTTCCATTTACTGTGAGATGAATCGGGGTGCAAAATTGAAGTACAAAACCAATCGTATGAGAGGCAGTTGTTCCATTAAAGCAGCAATTCTGTTTAAGAGATTTCTGTTTGCTGAGCGTCCACTGTCAATATAAAAGCACCGTTTTACTGGTTTAATTTCAAGCAGCTTTCAGAAGCACTGACTTATTATTTGTTGATTTTCGCTCACAAAGCAAGTACAGTTGAATGCCTCTATAAGAGACAGGCACCGGGAAGCAGTTCTTGTCTCTTATATACAAGGTGTCTCTTATAAGCAGGGTACCATGGTGTCATTTTCTGATCAACCCCTGTTTTGATGTAGGCAGACTTGTTTTGCTTATACCCAGTTGCCTGTTACATCAGTGTCTCTTACAAAGGGGTTCAAGTGTATCATTTTTTTCAGTGTGCTAAAGCATTTTGCATTCTTTGCAGTTCTTTGATGATGCACCGATCTTCAAGATTCCTGGTCGGAGATTTCCGGTCGACATCTACTACACCAAGGTACCTGCTTTGCCCCAGTGTGGCCACCCGTCTCTCTGTAGAGGCAATTTTTTTCTAAAGCCTAACGCAGCCGTGCTTGATCTATGCTCATTAACAGGCTCCCGAGGCAGACTACCTGGATGCATGTGTGGTGACAGTCTTGCAGATCCACATCACCCAGCCACTGGGTGACATTCTGGTCTTCCTCACAGGGCAAGAGGAAATTGAAGCTTGCCAGGAAATGCTCATGGTGAGGGAGTGGCAGAGAAGGATAGTACTTTCTTGAGTGACATTTCACGTGCACAATACCTTGTAGTGAGAATGGTGTCGCACTTTCACTAGGCAAGAAAACTGCCATATTTCCTTGTGTGTAACCTGCCTCTGCATATACTCAGCACACTCAACTATGAACCGCGCAGAATTTTTTAAGGTGGTTCCCCGCATATTGCCTTCCTTGCATTGCTGTGAAGCACTGCCGTAAGGTCACCTTGCATACTGAAATTTGTGTATTACTGACACCTCGACTTCAGCTCCAAATTTTCTGTAGTTTTTTGTTCGGCTTATATGCGAGAATATACAGCACTCGCAACTCCTTCCGGAGTTGTCGTACTGTGTGCTCCAGAGATGGCAGAAGGTCCCCTCCCTGAGAAGGGGATACAGCTTATTTTGGTGCACATTGTCTTCTAACTGAACTGAAAAGCTTGTTCATATTGTCACGCACGTTCATCACTTTATTTCGATGTATTTGTGTTTCACCCACAAAGAATGTTAGCAACATTCGGCACAGACCACACCGTAATGTTTGGGAAGATTCGCGATTGTGTGAGATCATTCTGTTAAGATTACGCACAGGATGCTAATAGTCCTTACACGAGCACCAGCATAACGCTGGAAGGTTCAATGACTGATGTATAATAGATGATGCATTCCACCGATGATGAGATTCACAAATTCGCCAAATAAAGAGTTCCGTATTTCCCAGTCTTGCTGCAGTTTTCTTCATGGTCATAACCACGTGACAATATTACATTGAAATAATTATGTGTTGCAGAGCAGTGGTATCATGTGGTCCCTGTTATCTTTTTTTAATCTGCCTCTTTTAATTTATCCCACTGTGTAATTTGATCAATTTCACAGTCCCATCAAGGTGGAATTAAGAGAAGTATTTTGCAATTTCGATTTACCGTTCAGTCTCGACTATGCATTCTTCTTTGACACCAGGTGCTCATTAATCATTTCGTATTTGGTCAGGTGCTGGTTGATAATTAGACGAGGCTCAGAGCACCGAAATTGAACTAACAGTGGTGTTGGAGTCCAGCTGAATTGGTAAATGAAGTCATGTATCAAATAAGTCTGTTCGAGCTTTTGGGACCGTGAATTCGTCCTAAGGAGCCTGTGAATTTTCTCGGTGTGTGATACTGTTTTCAAGGTTGGTTTGACCGTTGGCATGTTTTCCTGTTGCAGGAGAGGACTCGGAAGCTGGGCTCCAAGATCCGAGAGCTGGTCATCCTGCCCATCTATGCCAACCTGCCCACAGAGATGCAGGCTAAGATATTTGAACCGACACCTACGGGTGCTAGAAAGGTGCAGTTATCCCATTTGTGTGTGCTTTAGGCGGAGTTTGTTTTGCAGTTTCTCCTCCTTAGTAGGCTTTGCATTGTTGGCAACCTAGGTTTCATCTACAGTGGCTGTGGCAAGCACCAGGTTTGTTTCAACTCCACACATGCTGCCCACATGCGTGCCTCCAGAACCATGTGGATGCTATGCATGATCACGTCAGTACTCAATAGTGACCATGGTTTCGTCTGAAGCAGGTGCGGTGCACAGTAGTGTAGTCTTGACTCAGATTAATGTAAATGACAGATCACAAGCATGGCAAAAGCTGTCAATGTTGAAGAGCGGTTCAACTGGAGCTCGCTTGCCGGCATCAAACTCGCCGAATACTTCGTGATGTATGGATGATCCATTGCTGGCCAGTGCACTGGCAAAAAAAATTGTCAGGATCTGCACTTAGTGAGGGCGAGTAGCACAGCATAACTGAATAAGTTGTGCTGCTCATGTATTTTCTTGGTATAATTGTTTTATAAAAAAATAAGTCAGTTTATGTATAAAACTGTGTGCATTTGTAAATGTATCACAAACTGGTGGTCTGACTGGCATTGCTCAAAGAAAAAAATTTGTGTGGGTACATGTGTGCATCTTGGTGATAAAAACCTGTGAAAAATAGTGAAGGAGTAGCACAAGCTCATGAAAATGATTATCATTTAAAGCATGGCTAGCATTTTTATTGCGATAGCAATTATGTGGACATTCGGTGTGTTTTTGCCATTGGCGTTGCCATGCCATTTCGTACTATATGTATAGGTATGTGTAGATATACCGAGTATCCCAGCTAACTCGGACCAAATTGTAAAAATAACCATGTGCGCTAGAAAAGTTGTACCTTTTGTATATTAGTGGTAGTTGTGTGTACTTACAACCCATATTTTTTAATTACTAAGTAATAATTAGCTAACTTCAATTAGCCAACTTTTTAATTATTGCTTTAATCTGTAAAATATTAAATTGTAGGCTGCCTCAAATAACCTCAGAATCAAGCATTTGTTTTGTGCTGAAATCTCCCTGGTTGTTTTCCAGAGAAAAAACAAAAGCGTGCTAAACATGCCGATTATGAAATAGACGTGTGCTCGTGCGCCGCTACCATAGGTCGGCAAACTCACTCATGAGTCGACTCACTCAGGCTCAGATCGAGCAGTGAGCCTGAGTCTCAGTGAGTCCAAGTGAGTATTATTTTGGTGAGTTTGAGTTCGAGTGAGCCCGGCTGAGAAAAATTTCAGTGAGTCTGAGTCCGAGTGAGTCCAGTTCAGTAAAATTTTGGTGAGTCTGAGTCCGAGTGAGCTCTAAGGACAAATTATATTTTTTGAGTGAGTCTGAGAAAGCTCCACACTTTTTTGCCGACGTATGGTTCTATCTACACAACTTCAGCATTACTATCAGCTTTATGTCAGCTCACGTTTATACTCCCGTCGAATCACACATACTTCGAAGAACTAGCGTTCATGCGCCCGTTCAATATTTATTAATAAGGGTTTGAGTTATGGAGAGGGTGGGAGCAAATTGACCCCCCCCCCCCCCCCGAAAACTCTTTCGCAGGAAGTTCTTGATAATATCTCGTGTGAGGCACATCTTTCAATAAAAAAAAAAACTGTCCTTACTGGATTGCAACCAGTGATAACTCATACTTGAAGGTATGAGATCAAAAGGCGCCAAGTAGAGCACCAATTACGCAAGATATTGGTGTTAAAGAGCATTGACACCATGGTCGAAAAAGGCAATTATACGCTAACGGACTCACGAGTCGGCTCACTCGGACTCAGATAGAGCCGTGAGTCTGAGTCTGAGTGCGTCCGAGTTAATATTATTTTGGTGAGTTTCGGTCCGAGTGAGTCCAGCTAAGAAAAAGTTCAGTGACCGTGAGTCTGAGTGAGTCCGGTTGAGGAAAGATTTGGTGAGTCTGAATCCGAGTGAGCTCTAAGGACAAAATATATTTCATGAGTGAGCTCCACATTTTTTGCCGACCTATGGCCGCTACTCAAGGCTTTCTTTGGTTACTACATGGCTGCATTCGTTTATTGTTGCATTGTGCAGGGCTTCATGCTCTTTGATGGACGCGGCATGAAAACACACCGCTGACGTGTTTCAAACACAAAGTTATGTGCTCAAACACAACTTTATATAGGCTGTTCTTAGTCACCTAGTGAAGAAATCAACTTAAACAACCCTTAAAAAGATTCACTTGAGCATATTTTTGAATGACAAAAACTTTTTCTTTGTTTAGTGGCCTTGAACAGCTATGGCAGCTAGAAAATTTTGCAGGAAGTCTAGGACGACGTCATTGGCACTTAAAGGGAAACTAAAGGCAAATGTTGAGTCGACATTGATTGCTGAAATAACGTTCCAGAAACCTCGTAGTGCATGTTTCGTGCCAAGGAAGTGCTTAGTTTGAAATAAAATCACGTTTTAGTGGTCTGCACAGCGTTAGCGCACTTCAAATCGCCCGCTTGGAGAGGGCCACCTGACGTAGCGTTTGCCTTGCCCAACGTTGCCCGCCTTCACTGCCCGGCAGCCGACGCTGTGGTTTCTGCTCTGAAGGGCACATTCCAAGCCTTGCCCAAGTTGCGGTTAATCTCGTAATCCTCTGCACGAAAGTGCAGCAGGCACACATGCAGATTTCTTGGTTGTTTAGCACACTGTCGCAGAGGCACGGCACTCAGCCACTTTGGTGTGGGTTTATTTGCGGCACCATTGGAAAGTCACGTTGGTTTCTTTGCTGCAGCTGCTGTTGCTCGAGCGGCGCACACCATTCAGACATGCCGAAACGTAACAGGGAGGTGGCATTTTGTTGAACTTCCCGTTAGAGCGACTTTCATGAGCGTGCAAAGCACACGTGATAATGAAGCTACCACTGAGACGCAACCAGAGAGGAGCCCTGCGAAAACACAACTTTTAAACCACCCGCGCCGTTCTCCTTGGCAACGCCAAGTTCTTTTGCCCATGAATGAAATAGAAACACACAAGCAGCATTTTATTATGTCTTGTAATGTACGGATGTTATTTTTTTATTATAAGTAGTTCAAGTACTAGCGATTAATTTGATAGAACGGCAGCATGGGCTAGTTGGTGATTTAGAATTGACATATTTGCACAGCGCTAAGTGAACGAGGACACATGAAAGGACACAACACAGGCGCTGACTTCCACTGAATTTTATTAGCGAAAACGCTAGAAATATGTGCACATGATAATACCAGCACACATCAGCACAAATGCACAACCTATTGCATCACAGCCAGATACACGATTTCCTTTTTGGTTAGGGCAACGGATGACATGCTTACACAGAGGTCACCCAGCTGTTGCATTTGATTAGCTTTTATAATTTCACGCGTGAGCTGCTCACGACGTTTTGCGACAACGGTGCACTTTTCAAATTCCGGTTTACAACCACAATCTCTACAATGTATGCCGAGATGGCCTTGAACAGCCGTGTTGACATGACGGGCAGATGCTTCAACGAATGTTTAAAGGAGCATTACTATCATGTCAACACAGCTGTATACAGTCTACTGTATTGTTTTGTGTAATGGTGTGTGAATATTCGAAATTTCAAATATTTTTCTAATAGTGTTTGCTATTCGATTCGATTCGCACTGGAATTTTACTATTCGAACTATTCGAACTTCCCAATAACAAATACAGTCAACGTCAGATTGAAAGTGACCCCTTCAGATTTTCAATATGCTTCACCTCATCACACTGCGATATTGCGGCAAAGCTGCCTTTCAAGCTCTGTTATGGTCGAACTTTGCCGAGACACAGTCAACGTCCGATTGGAAGTGGTCCCTAGATTTTCAATATGCTTCACCTCATCACACTCCGATATTGCGGCAAAGCTGCCTTTCAAGCTCTGTTACGGTCGAACTTTGCCGAGACACAGTCAACGTCCGATTGGAAGTGGTCCCTAGATTTTCAATATGCTTCACCTCATCACACTCCGATATTGCGGCAAAGCTGCCTTTCAAGCTCCGTTACGGTCGAACTTTGCCAAGAGACAGTCAACGTCCGATTGAAAGTAGTCCCTAGAGTTTTAGTATGCTTCACCTCATCACACCCTGGTATTGCGGCAAAGCTACCTTTCAAGCTCCGTTACGGTCGAACTTTGCCAAGAGACAATCAACGTCCGATTGAAAGTGGTCCCTAGAGTTTCAATATGCTTCACCTCATCACACCCCGGTACTGCGGCAAAGCTGCCTTTCAAGCTCTGCTACGGTCTCAAGTGTATTAACTCAAGAAAACGCTGGTTCCAACATGGAGATGAAAGATGTGGCAGAAGTGGGGGCTCAATTATTGCTGTTTTGCACCTGAAATTTGGGCAGGAAGTCTGAAAAATCGGAAGCCGAAGCTTTCTAGCATCCAAAATTTCAGACGTTCTTATATATCGACGTCTATGAGGCAGATTTGGAACTCCGGACTTGAAGGGAGCACACCCTTGTCCGCCACATCAGTTGGGCTTCCACAGAAGTTGAAACAGGACGAGAGGCTGAGGAAATGGCATCTTTGCCTATCACGTGTAAAGTGTTGTCAGCAACACTTTGGTTGCACCAAATCGTGTACATAAATACAATTCGGCCTCTACATTGCCTCCTTGATAAGACAACTATGAAACACCACCCCGCCAGCGCTTCATCAACCTAGAAAGAAACACTTTCATGTTGCTATCTCATAAGAATATGCTTAGGAATCCTCTCCAACTTTTTTTTCTGCAATTTCGCTTGGAAGTGTTAGAAAAATATTAGAGAATTATTCGAAGAATATTAGAAAAATATCCAATTCGATTCGCACTCACACTTCAATATTCGAATTCGCTTCGCACCCAAAATTTTGCTATTCGCACAGCTCTAGTTTTGTGTTTAAAATGCGTATTGTTTGGACGTGACCCTTACAAAGGAAGAACTGCCACCAACCTTTCCTGATATTTTGTTGGGGTTGGTTTTGGATGCTTGCAGGTGGTGCTGGCGACTAACATTGCAGAGACCTCCCTGACAATCGATGGCATAATCTACGTGATTGACCCGGGCTTCTGCAAGCAAAACAGCTACAATGCGCGCACAGGCATGGACTCACTGGTCGTCACGCCCATCTCCAAGGTGAGCAACCTAGTCTGCTTACTGGAAAAGGACCTAACGTTCAAAGCACATCTGATTGTGCCTCTACGAAGACTCTATTGTATCCTGTGAACAAGAGCCTCTAGCTGTAACAGTAGCGAGTTTTAGGTTTTGCATGTTTGAGTAAAACAAAGGACCTTTGCATACACAGAACCCTAAATCTGGTTTGCATTCTGCTTTAAACTGGTTCGGTTTTTTTTTTTTGTACTCATGGTACTAATATGCAAAATCTAAAACTCCCTATTAGTCCAAGCTAGTTGTTATATTAAATGGAACTGAAGAAGAAGAAAAAAGCATGCATGTTGCTGAGTTTGTAAATTAAATTTCTGGAATATCAAAATCGCTTGTGCTGTCATTAATACAGTAAAAGCTCGTTAATTTGGATTTCTAGGGACCGGAAAAAATGTCCGAATTATCGAATGGTCGAAATAAACAATAATGCACAAGTTTTTTCAACATACCTTTACTTAACAAAGTAATCGCGGATGCTTGTCTGTTTGCGAGCAGATATTCGCATGGACACAATTTGTCTGAGCCCTTCAAGGTGCTCAGCAGCTCGCATGATGTCTGCAGTGTCCGCAAAAGTTTCACCCGTCATCCACGCTTTTCGGTTGGCACGGTAATCCACAGGAAGATTGTTGATGTTCTTGAAGCAGCGTGGCTTTTGAACCTTTCCGATAACGAGAAGCAGCAAGCGCTTTGTTCCCGTCACGTTGGCGGCTAAAAGTACGGTTACTCGTTCCTTGCTTCTTTTGCCGTCGATACAAGGATCCCCTTTCATCACTCTTCATCACTTCTTGTCGGGAGAGCCCGTTATTCAGAGCACGCAAAATTTCTACTTTGGTGGTGAAGTCCTTGGCCTCGTACTTGGGCCGCTTCGCCGGCGTTGCCATCGGCGGAGAGTGCGGTCGCACGAGAAGTCGGCACAAAAGCACCAGCAACGATCAAGCTAAAGGAGCCGTACTGAAACGTTCCTCGATAAATCGGCGATCAACGATGCAGCACACCAACGGGAACAAAGCAACAAAACCCACACGCGAAAAAAAAGGCGTTCAACCAGTCTCAATCTAAGCCAAGTCGATAATTGATAGCCATGGCGATGCTGCGTTTGAGCTTCACTTTTGTTCCGAATTGTTCTTTTTTCGTTTTCAAGCCTCGCCAGCGGCCCGAAAGTCGCCGAATTATCCGATTTGCGGTCAAATCTGTCCAAAATAACGAGCGCCCAGTCTCATAGAGTGATGCTTATATTTACAGGGACCAGATGACGTGTCCGAATTAACCGATTTTCCGAATTAACGAGAGTCGAATTAGCGAGCTTTTACTGTAGGAGACTTGTAAACCAGAAAGAATGCCACAGCAAAGATACATGGCAGCACCACTTTTACATCTTCACACTAGGTCCTCGTGATGTCATGTATTTTGACAGCATATCCTCAGGAGCAGTTAACACAATTTTTATTATGCATTCTATAGTAACAAGCTTTCAACCTAGCAAGTTTTAGAATTCATTACAGTCAAATCCCGCTATGTACTATGAAATGGATGGGACCCATGTAAAAGTTTGTTGCTGTGGAATTATGTTGTCGTGACATTTTGTAATCCCCTTCAGGCGCAAATTATGATGCACTGTCTGCAAATGCGTCATATTCGCATGGCATGATTCTAAGGCACTCAGTATTACATTCCAAGAAAGAAAATGAAGGAATGTGTTGTTTTGTGGTAGTTTCAGCAATTGTCAAATTAGCTTCTAATTAAATATCTAATTATTCTGCAATCAGCCAACTTCAATCCTTGCATAAAAAGAATCAAATATAAGGCCCAAAATGTATGCACAGTTTGTTTTTCGGTTGTGTTTGTTTCGAGCAAAGAAAAAAAAATACTTTTGACGATGGATGGATGGATGGATGCTATGAGCGTCCCCTTTATAACGGGGCGGTGACATGTCTGCCACCAGGCTCGTAGAAAAAAAGAAAAGAAAAAAGCTTCCTTGTTTCATGTTGGCCTAATACCTTATCTACATTGATTAAATCTATGTTATTATACCAAAACAATATAAATTCACGGTCCATCTCTCTGCCTCTTAAGGCAGAATGACCTTATTTTTCCCCCATTATTTATTCTTGTTCTTTATGTCTACTTTTCTGCCACCAATACTCTAACCGTCTCTTACTTATTTCTATCGCGGACGTGTGCAGCTTTCCATTGTTGTCCCTAAAACCCAAGGCTTCATGTAGACTCGTGCCCACACGTATACCTGGGCGAATATCGCCACATTCAATCAGTACATGTTCTATCGTTTCCTTAGTTCCCCCGCAGCATGTACATTGTTCTTCTTCGTTACTGAATCTCGCTTTATAACTACGCGTTCTAAGGCAGCCCGACCTTGCTTCAAACAGTAATGCGCTTCCCCTTGAATTATCATAAAACCTTTCCCTCCTTATTTCGTTTTTTCCCTTTCGGTAGTTACTCAGAGCCGGCTTCTTTTCCATCGCTGCCATCCAATAAGTCCTCTCCGCCTCTCTGACCTTCCGCTTAATGTTGGTCCTGGAAGGCGCCACGTCGAGTGATCGTCGAACATGGTAGTGTCTCCAGCAAAGTGAAGCACATTGAAGTTAAATGACCGCTAGTTGGCCACTCTGGAAGCCTGCACGAATGTGCACCCTGCGTTTCAAGCCATTTGAAGAAACACACGATGCGTGACGCACCTCCGAAGTTGATGTGTACAATTGTACACACCGCGGCTGAGGGGGATATAGGTCATATAAATTACTGCAACTGAAGCTCCTTAATTTGACTTGTCAATTTAAAAAGTTGGATAAGTCAGGCTCGTCCACTTGTCTCACCAAGCATAGGCATTATTTAATGCCATTAAACTCTCACTTGTTGGGACATGTTTGGTCTTACCCCGAGTAATTCAAATTGCCCTTTATAAATAGTCCAAGTGCAGAGCAATGTAGACGTGCAGCACAAGAGAGTAAAAGTGGCACTAGCAGCCAACCAGAATAAAGCAGCGGTCTCCGCACCACAAGGTCCGCAGCAAGAATTGTATGGGAACAATATAAACTCCAGAATAACTTTATGCCTATTTATGAGGGCATAAATAGGCCCAAATAGCCTTTATTCTTGCAGTTACCACCACGTATAACTCTTGTGTTGGCTGTGTACTTTCAGAACCGAATGGTCACTGTCCATGATCACAGCAATAGTGACTGTGGTTTCATCTCTAAGTGGTTGTGGCAGGCAGTAGTTTCAAATCGGTGCATACTGAGAGCCACACGCTCATCATCCACGATTGCATTGAGGATGAAAAGTGGCAGTTTCGTTTTGACTTGGTGCAATGTGCGTGTTATTCACAAACATGGCAAAAGCTGTCAAGGTTGAAGAGCCATATACAGCAGCCTGTCGTTTTGATATATTGTAGATAAGAGGAAGCATTGATAAAGGCGGCAAGTACATTTAGTAAACCTCATTATAATGAAGTGGCATTTGACTTGAAAATAACTTCGCTAATCCGAAAATTCATTATAAGCGTATATTCCGACCACTGTATCTATTACCAAGACTAGGCATCACTTCGTTATAACCGATAATTCGTTATACAGTCGAACCCGTTTATAACAAACTCGAAAGTGTCGCGAAAAGTGGTCGTTATATCAGTAGTTCGTTGTATATGGACTCGCCCTTAAAAACGTGCGCTTAGCGGCCAAGCCGTTTTTTTTTTTCTTTGTGCACTTTTATTAAATAAAAGTGCTAACAACCCCTTCGGTGACAAGCTAAGCCTTTTCGCGTCGTGAAGCGACGCCCGCTGCGTGCTCACGAGTGAATTAACCGCCTTTGCAATGAGCTGAAACCGTTTCACCGAAGCGCGGTACCGCGTTGTGGAGCCGATCATCCGTGGCTAGTTGCGTGCAGTGCGTCGCCTACTCGGGTCGCGGAGTCACTGCCCGGGCCGCTTGCTGTATGCCGTATGCGTGCGTTTGTACGTTCTTCGTGCTTGCTACACTCCGGACCGTACACGGATGCGGCGACTAGCCTCTTCGTTCAACGCGGCGAAAACAAGCATTTTCCAAGCAACGCGCACTCTACGTCTCCGCGATGCTCTCGCGGCCCTGCACGATGATGCGCGGCGCACTTCAGTTGTCACCTAGCGACGTTTCTCGGTGCCCGCGCCGCTCAACAACAGCGAGCTACTTTCGTTTCTACAAAGCGACGCGCTTTTAAAAAAAAAAGCGGTCTCGCACAACGCAGCGGCAGCGAACTTGCAAACGGCAGCATGGCGCGCTCGTAACGACGTCAATCCACAGTTTACGGTGTACGCCACACGCAAAGCCGAGTATATACAGATGACTGTGATAAGGTTGTCGGCTATAAGGCATAATTTCACGTTCATCGACGTCCGCCACCTTGCCTTCGTTCTTTTCTGATGCTTATCCGGGAAGCCATCGCCGCAATCACGCGGAAGTCGTAATCACCGATCGACCGGTCTCTGCCGTTACCAAAAAGACGGACGACTTTTCGCGGCACATTGTGGCGTCGACGAGTTTAGGGATGCAGTGAACCTTTTTGCGATGGAAAGCTATCGCGGTTATCACTTCTTGCATTTATGCCTTCTTGCATTCCAAGGCATTGTTTGGTTCATCGCAGGCGGTCGTAGCTGCAGAGAACGGCGCCAGGAAAGGTTACCGTGCGAAAGCTGACCGCAAGGTTTCATGCTGCCTACTATTTTTTTTCCCCTCACTGCCATTCTATCACTGAAGAAATGCCTGGAAACTTCGCTCGCAGCACCCGAAATCTGCGTGCGGTGCTCGCCGATCTGGGTATCTTAATCGCAAGTAAACTGGAGCGGGGCACGCGCGAGCGCGCGCCCGTCACGCTTTAGAAGGCATGTCTTAACTTTTTTTCGCTTCGTATGCGCCATGTTTTTACCGCGACCGTGTCCGAAGTGTTCGTTGTAAAAGTAGGAGGCTTTGAAAAATGTTCGCTATATCTGGACGCAGCTTCAATGGTTAGCATAGCAAAATCGTAAGTGCACCCAAATATGGTCGTTATAACCGATAGATCGTTATATGTGGGATCGTTATAAGTGGGTTCGACTGTATCCATGTTTGTTATATTGAGGTTTGAGTGTATACAAGCGTTGGAGATCTCGAAATGGGCACTTTCTTTTCTTTTTTCAATTTTTGCAATCCCCACGTATGCACTACGCTTTCCATGGAGCAGTTCATGCAAAGCAAAGTGAACATGCACCTTTAGCAGAAAGGTAGGCCTTCTTGAGCTGGATATTCTTTAATTATGGCCATTTTAATCATCATAATAGTTTTGACCTGGAACTCGTTTGAATTCATTTTTTGAGAAAAATAAAAGTGCAATCATCATGCGAGTAAATGTAGCATTCTTTATGGGCATTGATGAGTGAGTGGAAAAATGTTTAATTGTAGTGAAGTTTGTTGTAGCAAGGCTTCTCAACCACTCGAATGCAGGCATCAGCCCGGCAGCGTTCGGGCCGCGCAGGTCGTGTGGCTGCAGGCAAGTGCTTTCGGCTGTACACGGCATGGGCATACGAGCATGAGCTCGAGGATAACACAGTGCCCGAGATACAGCGGGTAAACCTAGGAAATGTAGTGCTCATGCTCAAGTCGCTAGGCATCAACGATCTGCTCCACTTCGACTTCCTGGACCCACCTGCTCATGAGACATTGGTATGTTTGCAGAAGTTTTTATGTTGCATTGCTTGCTTTTTTGTTCCATCCCCATCTTTGCTGTTCTTGTTCTTTGCTTTTTTTTTTGGTAATCAGTGACAATGGCACAGATCCCAAAGTCATTTAAATCTTGTCGACCGAGGGTTTCTAGCCATTTCCAAACCTTAAAAAAAAAAAGTTGACCCTAATGATTCCTCCACGATACTAATGAATTCCAGACGATTCTACTTCGAAAACCAATAATGAAATGCAGAAAGTGCACTGTCACACCTTACCGTCCGACTACCATGAAGCAAGTCCCTTTATGAAGCTGCTATCTAACTTTTTGCATCGTGTGCATGTAGGGGTAATCTTTATCCAGATGGTTGTTTGAGGTTAGGAAAGATACCAATTTCCACAAATGACATGGGAGCACGGCGCAGTGCCGTGGGGCCGTGAGAGATAAGAGAGTGGAAAAACCACGGAGAAAGAAGTATTTGAGGAGGAGAATCTCGAGGCCGCGGCAGCGTGCGAGGGCGGCGCGATAGCGTCACGGCGGAATGCGATTTACGCCGAAGCGCGACAGATGACGCTTTCGGCCTGTTGCCATCTTTTACATGCTCTTCTATGGACGCGACGCATAAAAATCGTGATAGCGCCTCGTACATTGTAAAATTTCTGAGATTTCTGTCTGTAACATCAATCGGTAGATATGACAGATATTTTAGCCGCTGTTACTAATCAATACTGCCAGAATTATAGGCCGTACACCGCTTGAAACGAACTGCTATTAGTGACCCCTGAGCAGACGACGTCTGCCGCCGCATGCACGCGCCCCTTGCTCCTCGCTCGCATGTTGTGCGCGCGCATGCGTAGGTGGCCTTGGGAGGGAAAGTCCCCTCGCGATTTGCTGGTTTCTTTAAAAAGCGCACGCTTTTTATCCAGCGGGCGTGGCTTTGCAGGTTTCGACCAGTGTTTCTTCAGGATGGGGCGGAAATGTGTCGTGCCGAACTGCAGCAGTGGGTACGCGTCCTGCAAGGAGAAGGCAATTACCTTCAAAGTTCCTAGTGACCCAGTGAGGTTGGAAGCGTGGGCTCGCGCTATTCCAAGAAAAGACCGACAGCTGACGCCTCGTGACTATACACGTTTGCGAGAAGCACTTCTCGGACAGTGACATAGACAGGCGGCGCTATTATGGCGAGCTTGGTGGCGAAGTTCTCCTTGGCAAACCGAAACGGCCGGTGTTGTTACGAGACGCCGTGCCTTCATTCTTTGCGCGCGCGGTCCCAGCTACCTGTCTAATGTCCTCAGAAAAAGACAACGTGAAATTTCGACCACCTGGGGTTTTGTAACGTGCACCTAAATTTAAGGGGGGACATGGTGTGTGGAGATATTTTCTGTATCTTATGTCCAAACCTGATGAAATTAAATAGACTTGTTTGGTTTTTCATGCTGATTTCAAATATACAATAATTTTTCTTGTAAGCAAACTGGTTTACGAGATACACATAGCTGCCTCTCTATTGTTTCCGGAGACAATAGGAAAAAAGCCGTTCGGCAGAAAGTGAATATTATCAGATAGCTAGATACTACTATATGCAATAAGTGCAACGCTGCAAACAGTTTTCAGATCGGATCATAACTAGTCATTCTGCAGATGATCGAAATTCAATGTTTGTACCATGACTACCGTAAAGAAAAAACAAAATCAATTTTAAGAAATCTATGAGCAGAAAATTAGAATTCTGCTCTCAGCACTTTGTGATACACAGCTTGGGCTTTATGTTAAAAAAGTAATTACAGCTGTAGCTGTTCTATATCATGAGGTATCACTCCGACAAGCTAAATAAATGACCCAAAAACATTTAATGTTCAGCTCGTACTCGTTGCACAGATCTAAACTGCAGATGAAATACTGATCTTATAAGACTTCTTTTAGGCTTTACATGCGAAATAATAGCTGTAGAAGTTAATAATATAATTTAAAAAATACTTTTTTTCTTTGACGATTTTTGGTCTCCACAAGCCATGTCCCCCCTTAAGCACACGGGCCTTTAGCATTTCGCCTCCATCTAAATGCGGCCGCCGCAACAACCTAAATCTGAATTGATGGCATATAGGGCAAGTCCCATCATTCGTTGAGATAAATTACACCTAACTAATTTAGTTCACATTTTCAAAAATTATAGATTTCGCGTTGTACAAAATATATCACGCTAGTAATTTTCCTGTATGTGACGCCATTTTTCTCGTTAGTTCACCGAAAAATCTTGGAGTGCACTTGAGCTTCGCCTTCAAGAGTAGAACACGATAGCGTAATCGGGCCCCGTGTGCATCGCCTTCTCAGTTGCTAGCCTCACCGACGCCGACACCGGTATTTCTGCGACACGAGCTCCTTAACGCTGTCGCGTTAAAATGTGGAGCCGGCGAGGACGCACAAGAACACATTCATTCGGGCGTGAAGCGCGAACGGCGAATCGGCGACGAATGGCCTTGAACCGACGAGCTTCGTCGGAGAGCGCGGTGAGAGGGACGCGCGCATTTTTCCTTCTCCGCTAGCGGACACTCACGACAGAGGGCGCGTAAGCGCTGTGCCCGATTCAGTGACTTTATTAGGACGCCCGGGCGAGCGCAGTTTCGCCTCCTCAAGAATTCTTGCTCCGTGGGAAAAACCACATTCTTGATGCAAGTGCTTGCACTAACAAGCACAAGGTCGGAGTAGCTCCCTCCTCTTCAGAGAAACTGGTGGGTGCCCATCAGCACCGAAAATCGAAACCAGAATGTCCCGCAGAGGAGGCAGATGCTCTACCATCACTGCTATGGTAGTTCTGCTGCCCTAGGGAGGAGCATGACTCGGTGTTTGTGGGGAGAGCAGTGGAGGAGGAAGAGTGAAAGATAGAAGAGAGTGGAAAGGAAAGGCCACCTTTTTGGAATGAGTATGCATTAGGGGTGTGCAAATATTCAAAATTTCGAATATTTTTCTAATAGAGTTTTGATATTTGATTCGATTCGCACTGGAATTTTACTATTCAAACAATTCGAACTTCCCAAATGCAAATACAATCAACGTCCGATTGAAAGTGACCCCTTCAGATTTTCAATATGCTTCACCTCATTACACTCTCGTATTGCGGCAACGCTGCCTTTCAAGCTCCGCTACGGTCGCAAATTTATTAACTCAAGAAAACGCTGGTTCCAACATGGAGATGAAAGATGTGGCAGAGGTGGGGGCTCAATTTATGCCGTTTTGGACCTAAAATTTGGACAGGAAGTCCGAAAAATTGGATGCCAAAGCTTTCTAGCAACCAAAATTTCAGATGTTCTTTTATATAGATGTCCTTCGTCTGTGCCGCGCTGCACGTTTACCCCAACATGCTAACTTACCCACTCGGCCAGCTTGCTCTGTTAATTCAGATTGCATTGTTGTATTTTTAGAAAAATACTGCCACTAGCTTTTTTGGGCAATGAAGCAAGCAGCTTGACTTTGCTTTGTCTCATTCTAGCAGAGAAGCCCTCCATAAAAATTCTTTCTTTCCATTCACTTTCAGTTTCAATACTGTTATGTTAAAGGTGGTATGATGTCTGCCTGCACAGCTCGAATTCATGCAATTATACATTAAGAACGCTTGAGGGTGTTACTTCCGTTAGGCTTCACTAAATTTTGTGTCAGGCTAATGTTTAAACTCCTAAAAATTCATTGAAGAAACGTCTTAAGTAGTGTTAGTAAGCACATGCAATGAAACTTCGTCGAACTCACATTTTTATGCACTGGCTTCGCAAGTTCTCTGACTACTGTGGAAAGTTGATTCTAGTGATTGATTTATGTTAGTGACAGCTCAGCTGTGCAGATGTCTTAATTGCAGGACATTACCTGACTTTCAGACATTTGCTGTCCTCTAGCATGTCCCACATTTTCACACGGCATGTACGTGCCTTAGCACTTGCCCTGTCATGAAAGTGTCACTGCTCCTGATGGTTAAGAAAGTCTCTAATGTTTTGTCTGCAGCAGAATTCCATAGCTCAGTTTCTGAGCCAGCCAATGCGGCATGTGCATTACGAAACATACCTTGTTGCCTTGCCATCACTAACAGGTGCTTGCCCTGGAGCAACTGTATGCGCTCGGTGCTCTGAATCATCTGGGCGAGCTCACAAAGCTTGGCCGTCGGATGGCGGAATTTCCCGTCGACCCCATGATGGCAAAAATGCTCATTGCATCCGAGAAGTATCGATGCTCAGAGGAGGTGCTCACCATTTCTGCCATGCTGTCGGTGAACAGCTCGGTCTTTTACCGGCCCAAGGACAAGGCCTTACATGCTGACACGGCACGCAAGAATTTCTTTTCTCCAGCTGGGGACCACCTGACACTTATGAACGTCTACAACCAGGTATGGCACTGTGTGTTCTAATAAAATGTCTGCACTATTTGTCTGCAAAAGGCAACCCTGGACAGTTTGCATTGCTGAAACTTCTTTGCATGATAGGAACCTATGGCTGCAGCCAGTGCTTCTTTCTTCCTGTTTTATTTTTCTTCTTTTTCTGCAATGTAAATTATTGAGATCCTTTTTGTGAATATTCATAGTAATCGTGATATTCCATTTAAAGTCCCAAGACCAACGAGATTCTATTGCACCCTGTTCATTGTTACAAAGGTTAGCCAAACGAAAACCACAAATGTTTCTTTTTTTTTTTAACATTGTGCACATGCAGCACAACGGCATGTATGTTTGTCGCTAAGCTGTCAAGTAAGTAGTTTCATTTTGGCATGCTGTCACTAATATGGCAGATGGCACTTTGATGCAGTGTTTTTGCACATGCAAACGCACAAACGAGCGCTCGCACTTGCTGGGCTTCGACCACGCCATGCACGATGCTGCCGCTTCGCGGTCCGTCGTCGGTGGAGCAACTGCAGAAAATGCATGTGCCTCCTGCTCGTGCCAAAATAACAAAATTCAGGGCAAAATCTCTAGGCTGTCAGCAGCGAAAATTCGTTATATCAAGAGTGTCTCACGCTGCCACTTTGTTACATAGAGGTCGTAAATACATACGCTTTTATAGATTAACAACAGTGAACCTCGTAACATCAAGGAATTCATTGTATGGAGGTTCGTTATAGGCAGGTTTAACTGTATTCCACATTGTACTGTTAGCTTCATATTCTTGGAGACTGTCCAAAGTCTGGCAAGTCTTTTATGAAGGGCACCCTCACAAAAGTAGACCTACACTACAACTGGCTTTACAGGGCTTTTTGTGCTGTCTATTGCTAAGTAGAGGCTAAGTGGCACATTGTTGGGCTCTACCACAGCTCTGTAAGCAATCTCACTGCCATTTGAGCATTCGGTTAATCACTGGATCATTGGCAAGAAGTTTTCATATTGAATTCCATGGATTCCTAAGGTTCTTGGATGTGTTTTTAAGGTACTTTGAGAATGCTAAAGAATGCAGGGTTCCCTGTATCAACTTTATCATCATCTTTATTACATGAACTGCCCCGCCACGGTGGTCTAGTGGTTATGGCGCTCGACTGCTGACCCGAAGGTCGTGGGATCAAATCCCGGCCGCGGCAGCTGCATTTTCGATGGAGGCGAAAATGTCTGAGGCCCGTGTATTTAGATTTAGGTGCACGTTAAAGAACCCCAGGTGGTCAAAATTTCCGGAGCCCTCCACTACGGCGTCTCTCATAATCATATCGTGGTTTTGGGACGTTAAACCCCAGATATTATTATTATTATTTATTACATGAACTTTATTGTACAAAACCGACCATGCCACTATTGGTTAAATCATGTCGTATTTCTTTAAAGGCCAACTGCAACGAAATTTCACTTAGGCATAATTGGCTGCATATATGTAGCATATTTGGGTAATTAACGATAATGACAGTAAAAAACCTTGCAGTCGCGTATTTAGTTTATAATAGACCTTTTTCAAGTCCACGAGTGCCACCAACGGGCACGCAAGGGTTCATGGGAAATGTGTGTACGCTACAGCAGCCGCCGCAATGAGCGCGCGGGCCTCGCGCTGTAGCTTATTTCCGTTTGCGCCATGCCAGGACTTCTTAGACAGTGAATTTTGCAAGGTGCAACATGTTACTGCGCAATTCAATCACGAACTTCAGTGTTTAGCTGCAACGGCCTCTCGACGATTTCCATCTGTCCCACTGTTGGACCAGTTGAACAGCTCAGAAGCGTCACTTTTTATTTATTTATTTTTTTTTTGGCGCCAGCGCGCCTTACGGCATAAGTGAAAAAAAAATACAACTCGGTTGCCTATGAAGTACAGGAGCGGTGTATGATTCGCGGATGCAATTGGAATCAACGTCCACAAACACTGTCGACGAGTACAGTGTGAGGTTCTGATATTTAAAGAGTATATACACTAGAAAGTGTAGTCGACATTTGGGGAAATGAGATACATTCATTGCGTCGCTCGCACCATATATGTAACGAACGACAAGTGCCTACTAACCTTCGTTGGTGCTATAACTACAGGTTGGAATAATACTTAGAGCGAAAAAAGAAAGGAGCAGTACAAGGAAGGAAATGCACAAACAAGCGCTCTCACACAAGTGAAAGTTTGTTGCACACGTGAAAAAAAGCATATATACAAAAATGGGAGTGCGTCGCGCGTGTCATAAAGAGGCACAAAAAGTCAAACAACCAAGGCTCGTGCTTACAGTCGATTAATAAAGTTAAATTCCTTGTATTGTAACGACTGAGAAGGTTGACTGACACAAAGTGTGGCGTTATTTGTGACATGATATGCCTCTGAAATTTCTCGCATTGTCTGATTAGGCTGATGGTACAAAATTACTGTGCTTTCGAAGATGGGATTACATTTTAATGACTGTCGTAGCGATGCGAGATGAGACGGCTCCATTCAATGAATTTCGATGCTTGCTGAGGCGCGTATTAATGCATCGACCAGTCTGGCCGATGTACGTGTGGACACAAGAAAGAGAAATTTGCGGTTAACTCCTACACAATTTACAAAACGATTGGCATGCCTCTGACCGCATTTTTCTTTGCCCATCGCAGACCCCTGCGACCTTAATGCGACTAAGCTTATTTGGGGCGGCAAACACAACCTTCACCCCCACATCACTTCCCTACGCTCTTCAGGCCATGCGACTTCTAATACATATGTGGAATAACTGCAATATGTCTAGTTTCTTCATCATTTACGGATGGAGGACGTCCGTGTTAATCTTTCTTTGCCATGCGAACAGATTTTTGCAAACTGATACAACGATACGCAGGATATCCCGCCTCTTTGATCACTTTGCAGCTGGAAACTACTGCTCATCTTATGTGCGCAAGCTTTTTTCCAATGTCGTGCGTAATCATGACATCACAATTACTCGTTTAACAATATTCGAATGTGCCGACGTGAAATTAAACACTGATTTCGCTAAACGCGAGCTATACTGCCCGCAAACATGCTCTGCAGTGAAACTTAAAAGCATGCATCAAGAAACTGCAAATTATCAGAGCAAGGCATCTCGCAAGTGAATTCTAGTCCCATTCCTTTTTCTTTAAACACATTTAGAATGTGCTCACTTCTTTGTACAGCGCGTGACTTGTCAACTAAAATCAATTAATCATCTGTATACCTGAACACTAACACCTCTCACAGTTTGGTTAAACTCGATCACGAGCCGCTATGGCATTAAATGCCATAGCGGCACGTGCCTGTATCGGCACGTGATAACTCGCATGCCGCTGCTACATCAGGTATACACATCCATTCGGTAATACCTACACTGACTTCATCATTCCTTTCGCATTTCATGCGAAGATATAGATGCAGGTGCGTTCAGACATGTGTAGCATTTAGGATTTAAAGTAGTCAACCAGCGGCGACGCATTTTTTTCTTTTGGTGCTCCCACAGCGCCAACGAGCAGCGATCGACGGAACAGCCGGAGGTAAGGGTGGCTAGCCACCTTACCGGAGGGCTCGCCGTACACACTTTTCCCATAGTGCTTCGAGCGCGCGTGCGCAGGAGGTTCTGGGATTGCTTGAAAAAGGTCTATTGGTGCTGTAGCTGCCAGCTAGTAGATGACACGGAGCTCTAGCAGTGTGCCCAAGCAAATCGGACACAGCCAGAAATGATGTAAATTCTGGCCCGCCGCCACTTGTGAGCAGAACTCCCTGCCACCGCATGCCTTCCTCTTCTGCGGCGTGATGCCCCTCTACGGGCAGTTGGTTCAGAAAGGTTTCAACTCTTTTTTAGTACGATGCCAACGAAATTAGTAGCTGTAGGCTGCTTGAACACGTACGCCACGGCCGGGATAAGCTTACATGCTTTTTCACAAAGCATAAAGCTCCGAAAGTTGTGGGTTATCGCACAGCTTTTGCACAGCAAAAGATATGGGAGCCATCTAAAAGTGTGGTGCATTGCTCGGCACACTTCAAAGATGACAACTTCGTGAATGACTGGTCTCTCTTTGTCCAAATGCCATTGAAAATGAAAAGAATGTTGAATCCTGACACAGCGCCTTCAATATTCAGCCACTGCAAACCCAACAACAGAAAGCCCCGACGAGCATTCGAGATGTGCCGGCGACAAGAGGTGTTCATATTTTTGTAACTTATTTTAAGCAAGCCTAAAAGTAGAGAGTTTTAGTTTAGCGCGCGCAAACCTGTACGTACGCAACGGCCTGCGCGCTGCGTGCGTTAGAGTTGAGGCTGTCTCCTACATTTTTAGTTTACCGTACGCAACAACCGAAACGTGGACTGCGTCTAGGCGTCAGCAGCTTCGTCTCGGCGTGTTTTTCTGCGCCATCTAGTGGCTAAGAAATAAACTACAATAGCCGATCTTAGTTGACACAAGTCAAGGCAGGAGACAAGGCAAGATTTTACGATGGTGCAAAATTTTGTTGAGGTACAGTGTAGTTGAGGTGATGTGTGGTGAACGGTGACGGTTGATACGACTTCTACGAGGCGAGCAGCAGCGAGGGAGGAAAAATGCCTTCCTGCATCCTTTCGAATCAGCGCCTTTTGGCCACAAACCGAGAGCGGTGGCTATTGAAGGGCGACTGCAGTCTCGACGACATCGAATATCTCCTGCATCTTTGCAGCGATCACTGTCCACTGCACTGGGTCCGCGAACGGATTCAAGCTACTCACGTAGGCAAGGAGCTCCAAATCGAGGGCAATTCCGAAATGGACGCGGGATTTATTCGCTGCCATGACCGCCGTGCCGCTTGTACTGCTGTCGGACGCAGCCATTTCGTTTGTCTCGACCGGTCGAGATCTCGCGAGAGAAGCGCCCGTAAGGTACGCAACGGCCGTAGCGGGCGCAACGTAAGCGCCGAGATCTAGCGTACGCATCTCTTGCGCGCGCAAACGCACGCATCTCTCTTAGGTTCAAGTATCGCTGTGTGACACACATATGTACGGAACAATTCTTAGATTGTAAGGAATGCACTGGTGAGTGTCCAAGCTGTCCATGTTTTAGACAGGCAGTGCACACCATCGACGAGTACCGAGGCACTTGATGGCAACCAGGCTGACAATGGGAGGTGCTCGTTGATGACGAATGCTGAGGTGACGGAGCTGACAAACAACAGCACAAGCGATGACCAGGCAGAAGACAATATTCTGGGGAACACTATGTAGGCGTAACAATGGTAAACAACATTCTTACGACACAACAAGATAAATAAATGTTTGTGCATCAGCACGTACAAAAACATGTACAGAGTTAGAGTGACTGAATTCAAAAGGCACTCTGTGGTACATTTGAATGCACAGGCCAACTGCACAGACCAAGTGCAATGAAATTTTGCGCTCTGCAAAAAGCCGATTTTGGAGTACTATGGAGTACTATGTGCAAGTACTATGCACATAGTACTTGCAGAGCACAGAGCAGATGATTCAGCTGCAGTGGTCTGTCTGCCGCGCTGGTATCTGCGTCACTTCCAGTTAGCTGTTATGGCGTTGTTTATTATAGTTTCGGTATTAAAAATAAAGTTGTTAGCAAGTTCTTTCTTTAGGTACTAACCACTTGCATTTTGAAGGCCGCATTTCGCAGGCAGCATTTTCTCCACCTAGACTGCCTATAAATCGGCTTTTTGCAGAGCGCAAAATTTCATTGCACTTGGTCTGTGCAGTTGGCCTGTGCATTCAAATGTACCACAGAGTGCCTTTTGAATTCAGTCACTCTAACTCTCTACATGTTTTTGCACGTGCTGATGCACAAACATTTATTTATCTTGTTGTGTCGTAAGAATGTTGTTTACCATTGTTACGCCTAATGCTCGAATATAGTCAGGTACTTTGATGGCATCTTACAAAGCACCGGGCACCACCTCTTTTGCCTTGGTAATTTCCTCTTTAGAAGTAAAGGGTTCTTGCTTTGCTTTTGGTAGGTTCTGCTGGTTATTATCTGCTTGTTAAGAGCCCACACAACAGACAAATACCCCTGTCACGTGTAATCTCATTCGCAGTAAATGACATTTAAACTGAATGTCATTGCAATCTCGCTTTCCTGGCTTACACGGGTATAGAAAAAGGTGTTCGCAATTGATGTCAATGTTTGTCGTCAGTCCAGTGTGCTTTTTTCCATTTTATTATTCTCTGCTGAAGAAACCGCAGAGTTTGCTTCAATGGCTGGTGGATAGATATCACGTGCGAAATCCTGACGTTGCTACCGCGGCACTACTTCACCAAAACAGCATGGAGGATTTGAAAAAGAAGAAAGAACTGACAAGCATTTGTAAACATGGCTGACAGGAGGCGTTGGCATCAAGTTGAAGTCTGGGAACAAGAATAGAGTTGAACAAATTACTTCAAGTATTACACTGTATGTCAAGAAGTTATAAAAAAGTTAACAACAGCCATTCATAATAACTTTATCATTGACTAAATTTTTCCTTAAGTTATCGATTTCATAATCTTTTTCCAAGCCCCTGTCGTTAAGTTTACACATCACACATGCATGAGTTTGGAAAATGCATTCAATGGGCAAATGCCATTAGCTGTGAAGGTCATTCACTATGCTCGCGTAGCAGCTACAAAAATGGCATTAATACCTAATCACATTTGCTGCAAATGATATTACATGTGCCGTGTGACAGGGGTTTAGTAGTAGTCATAAATTCAAAATACAGTCATTTGACTAGAAATCACTGACTTGGCTGTGGTTGGCACAAATTGAAAGGGGTGGATTCAACATGTCCTGTGCTCGGGATAACTCACCACTGAGCGATCTCGACTCCAGGGCACCTCAGCTCAACTAATACACTCAAACCTCATTATAACAAAGTCACATCTGCTACGAAAATAACTGTTATATCCGAAAATTCGTTATAAGCATTTATATGTAGTACTGTATAGTACATGACAACACTATTCTTAATTTACTTCGTCATAACCGATAATTCGTTATATCCGTGTTCGTTATATTGAGGTTTGAGTGTACTCGAAATGCGTGTTCTTGACTGCTATCGAGCCAGGTTGTTGGAGAGGGGTGAGGACGAACAAAGTTCCATATCTTCTGAAAGCACAAAAACCCGAACAACAGAACAAGTGGTTCGTGTTTTTTGCGCTTTCAGAAGCTATGGATCAGTACAAACTAGCCCGATCTCAGTGCTTGCTGAACAAACTTACTTGGTCTATCTGTTCTGCCAGCTGTGTGAAGGCACGCTGCATACAGATGGTTCCTTGCGCTCTTGCTCCATTAGCTGTCATGTACTAAACCACCCTTGAGCATTCTTGAACCCCTACTGATTTTTTTTTGCTTAAAGGGGTGGTGCCATCAAATTTCGAGGCTATAACAAGCCTGTTGTGGGTTTCCTCTGTATGCAAGGACATTCCACACGAAGGGTTGGACACAGCAAACGCTTAGAATATATTTTAATTCACTTCCAAAGTGTACCTAAATGCTCATTCTCCCGATCGAAACCCATCGCTAGCGCGCCAACAGTGACGTAGTCTGTAGGATGGGCAAACGAAAGTTGTAGTGACGTCACACCAAATCTGCTGTAGTAACGTGAGTGACCTCCGGACCTTGCCACTTCCGCAACGTACGTACCGGCTGTAATGAACTAGAATACATTCTAGTTCACTGTAGTACCGGCAAAGCTCGGTTGCTACATCACTCCCCGAGTTTCGATCGCTTCCTGGCTATGTGCGTCACAGCCTTGTGTGGTCACGTGACCACGCCTCCTACACTTCTACGTCCTGCCCCACCTCGGCGCTCAGAACCGAAACCGAAGTTGTCCAAATCAAAAGCGATATTAAGTTATTTAGCGAGAATACATGAATCTTGGTGCGTGCATCATGCTTCCTGGAGCTATAGGAAACGCTTACAGCAAAGAATGCGCAAGCCACAAATTTGGTGGCACCACCCCTTTAAAACAGTAAACAATATTCGTAGCCATTTGGGTCTTCTCCTATCTCTGTGTGTTCCATTAGAGCCAAAGTTTTTGAACTGTGTGTAGATGTATCTCAATCCTGTTCTGGTTTGCGTGTACGACTCACAAGATATTTTTAGATTGAAAATTTCTCATTCTCTTCCTCACATGCTTGTCAGTTAGTGTCAGTTTTCAACATGCATCAATAACATCTTGCTCAGTTCACTTTTTCAATTACAGTGGCAGACCACTTATAACGTACCGCATATAGTGCAGGACCGGTTTATAATGCGGTCTTTTGCGACTCCCCCGTTTACCTCCCATGGAACCGCATGGAT